>NW_023501095.1:55000-302500 GCF_014066305.1 Letharia columbiana | reverse complement strand
CGCCACTTAGGCTCGACGACGCCGAATCCACCGGGAACGTTCAAATCGTAAGCCGCCACGACGGTGTTCTGCGCGAGGTCTTCATATATGTTACTCTGCGAATACGGATCCGGTACGTGGGAGTCCTTTGCGTATTGCGCGTGCCAATGTTTGGAGGTGGAGAGGGGATTGTCAGGGTAAGCGCCGAGAAGGTCGAGGGAGTGGCCGGTTTCGTGGATGAAGAGGGTCAGGTCGCGGTTGATGCTTTCGAACATTGCAATGTTGCCAGCCCAGTTGTAGGCGCTAGTAAAGTTGGTGGCTGCGAGATGAGTTAGCTTAGCCAGATACAAAGAGCAGTTTGGGGGGGAAGGTTTACGATCAGGTAGGTTGACTATGTGGCGGACCCACTGACGCGCTCGCACTGGAACGCGGCCGAAGAGGTCGATCAAATTTTCGAGAGGATCGGGGCTGTCTATGTGCCGGCACAGAAGCCAAGGATCGTTGGGACACTGTCACCATTAATAAACTGATTGCTGATCTCGGAGAACGCGAACGTTGACACTGGTACCTACATCTTCGTATTGAACGCTGAAAGTCTCCACGTGAGCCACAGACAGGTTGGCGTTCACCGTCATGGTCTTGCAGTCGGAAGGGATCCAGCCAGGGGTCCATTTTTTGTATGAGCTCTTCACTGGGCCCAAATGCTCCAGAAGTCCCTTCTGAAGATAGTCCAAACCGGTCTCAAGCGGAGGTTTGTCAAGACGTTGCGTCAGCGCCAGCGTAACCAGAGAGCCCGCCAACCCGATGAACGTGGCACGCATATCCTCTTTTGGAGAAGGAACGGATCCCGACTGACGGCGGAGGTTTGTAGTAGAGAAAGAGCGGACCGAGTTGAGTGGCTAGGGAACACAATGGATGATGTGCGAGACGAGGGAGAAAAGAAATGCTGAATCCAAGTAAAGCAGGATGGATGGAGAGCTTTATACGGGGACAGCGCAAGCGCGCTTTCCTTTCACACCGTGTAGCAGGATTAGGCACCACTGACGGCGAAGGGTGCTCAAACGTGGCCTCGAACAAGCCTGCCAGTCATTCCCAATAACACTCCATCGTTCTATACACTTTGAGTATCACAATTGGAGATTGCAGTCCGACACATACTGAAACCATCGACGGGCAGTACAAGAGGCACTGAAAAGCGCAGCTTGATCATAGCTTGCCTACCATTGCAATTGACACTCCATGGTCGGACACACTCCGAGTATAACAGCCGAGGCTACAGTCCAACACGTACTGATACCATCAATGCGCAGTCTCCGTCGCAAGTTCAGCAATTCGGAGGTGGCTGGGTTGTCGAGGCAACTTCGAAACTGAGAAGTCTGCGTACCTGCAGTGGAAACCAGTGGCTGTGGTAGCGTGTGGTCACGGAGACAGTTTTAGTTATCTTAAAATAATGTTACTCCAGCCAGTTGAAATTGGACAATTTTTTCAGTCTGTCTCGCCCTACCATCAACTTGTCTCGTTTGCTCTGCTTTGCGCAAGGGGGCTGCACTCCCGAGCGTCGGCCCGTGAGAAGACCATGGGCAAATGGTGATCTGATTGTAGTCGGAGTCCAATAAGAATGTCTAGGCCACCATCTCAATAGCCGAAATCTTGCCAGCTCAAGCCAGTGAGACATACCAGGCATAGAACGTGTGTGGGATGACTTTGGTATAACTAGCTGAAATGAGGAGGCGCCGGCGGCCGCAGGTGGCGAAAGTAAACGATTCGACATCAACCGCGCGTTTCTTTTCAGGTGACACTTCAAAACCAAACAGGTTTTAAGCTGTATGAAGCAACATGAAACTCGCCCAGTCAAAAAGGCTGAAACGTGTCGTTTGAGATCACCAGATTACATTTTTTGTTCTGACATAGCTTCTTAAATACGTTTAGCGCAGGATGCGAAGTTTGCTGACATTGATAAAGGCACAGGATACGGGAGGAAAACCGTAAAGGACCACAAGCGCTATGCGGTGTCTTAGTAGATTCAACTATGAGCTTAAGCCTTGCCTCCACAACTTTGGGCGACAAAGTTACAATCATCTTAGACTAGATGCCCGACACTTCTTCCCGATCACAAGAGCCTCTTTCGGAGGTCCCTCAGAGTAATCCTGACTCCACCACCAGCTCCTTTTGTTCCATTTGCGCGTCCGCGCTCTAAATTTGGTGGAACTTGCAAATCATCCCACCAATGCGGAAACTCGCCTTTGTCTCCCCGACCTCTCTCCTGATCCTCGTTCGCCTTCCAGACATAAAAGAACCTGTTGGCGAGGACCCCCCAGAATGGCGAGCCATGAGGCAGCCTACTGGCAGCGGCATCTATCCAATCCAAGAGCACTCTTGAGATCACCTTACTCTGGGCGCCCGGTTCGTAGTCAGTGAGCCGTTCGTTTGAATACACCATGGCCGTAATGAAGGTCGTTCTCGTTGCTATCTCGGTCAGTGTGAGATTATGAGGGAGCGGCGACGGACAAATTACGTATGTCTAGACTTTCTGGGAACCTAGTGCCCGGCTGCACTATCCAGTCGAGGGTCTGCCGAATAGACAAAGTCCCAACACCTCCCCATGGTGTCTGTTGTGATTCTTCTCTGGCTCCAACACACTCCTCGATAATCCGTCCCACCATATCGCGCATAGTATTGCCGGAAATGTAGACCGCAAAGTTAACCTCTTCCGTGGGTTTTCCCGATGCAGACACTTTGATGCGACACTTTTCTACGAGAATGATCTCTATCAGTATCTGGGTCTTCAAGTCAATTACAACGGACCTTCACTAACCATCGCCTCTTTTAATTGGAAGTTGCGATTGGAATTTCCCTGCGGGACTCGACTCGGGATTTGTAAACCATGGGGACTGGTTGCTGCCACGAGGTAAGAGATCCCAAGTACTTCGACATTTATCCCCGTCGAGCGGGCGCTCTCCCGAGAAGAAACTGGAGCAGCGGACAACATCAGGAGCAATTGGAGCTGGGAAAACGGAAAGACCTCCATTATACGCTGACGCGTTGGTTGCAAGTGAGAAGTTTGATGGTAGTAAGACCGACATGTTGTAGTAGTTTGGTGGACCGATCAGAGCTATGACCATCTTCATGTGCAAACTTGGTCTAGCAAATGGAAGAGCTGAAGACATGCGCTTAACAGTAGGGTGTCGGCAAGCGGCTTGAAGCGGGCATCTAGTCGTTTGTCGCTTGTTTCTGAAACCTTCAGTAGCGGCGCGATCTGACTCAATACATGCCAAGGACTTGTCCTGTCATCCTCGAGCGTTATTGCCCACTTGACTCCTTGAGTTTCTGTGTCCAAATGTAAGTAATTGCACTGCCTCAAGTAAACTGCTTATCGGTCAAGCTAAAGCGTCTCCTTTCCAACATGTGAACAAGGTACAGGCCCATACAAGTGTAGGTATTCACACACTTGATGATATACAGTGTTCATACGTTGAAACATAGGTTTGGATCTAGGTCGAGTTGTGCGACCTCAGGGCATGGATTTGGGGTCTTACGAAAAAAATAATTAACTCGCATCGTATCGTTCTTCGTTCACCATGAGGGATGCACAAAAGACATTCCTTGGTCGACAAGTGGCCACCGTTTGAACGTTAACAGTTCATCTCGCTAGGCTGGCAGGTGGTGCTGCTGGTTACCGATAATAGCACCAGTGGCTTGATAACAGCAAAATGTCTTTCCTTTTTTACTCTTAGCCCCTTGTTTCTTGCAAATCTATTTCATCCGAAGTTCTCCCTTGCTCTTATCCACTCGACGTATATCTTTGCAAGTAGTGTTCGTCGAAACGGAGAAACCAGCCCGACAGAGAATGTCTGCCATGAACGGCGAATCTGGCCCTAGTCAGCCCAGAAGAAAGGCTGGAACCCCAACTTGAGTCTAGTGTTCAAGTGACTTGTCATGACTCGCCGCAAAACCTAAGATTACAGACTGACGAGGACTCACTAGGGTACTATTGACGATGATGATCGTCACACATGATACATCGGATCACTTGCCGTACGTCAAAAAACTCGTGACGAATTAGGGGAAATCCTGGGACGCGACATCCGATTCCATCAGCTTCCTCCGCAACCAAGTGTTGACGTAGATCCAGCAGAACATCCAGGAGGGGCTGAAGGAGAGGGTTCTCAATCCCGTGTCCTGGAGGCTACCTACCGCCTCATCTTCCGAGAAATCCCCCCAAAATCCGGACTTTTACGCGCTGTTGAAGACCGAGCGAAGTACATGGAGCACCTCGACACGGTGAGTGGAGCCTAATCATTGGGGAAGGACGGTGAAGCTTTAGTCAGCAACAGGGACCAAGTAGATGGGTTCATATTTGAGAAGATCATGGAGCACTTATGGGTTGACTGAGGATGTAAATATGTTGGCTCATCAAACCAAAAGTACTGGGCAACATGGAAACTACTGAAGCATGTGAGCTTTCCAGTAATGCTAAGTGAAGCAACAACCCATCATGTCCACCGAATAATCCAAATACTATGTGATTGTCCCACTTATGAAAAGCACACACGGCACACAGAAACAAAGCACACATAGAATATGAACAAACGATTAGGCCATCTCAACGCCAAGAATTACAGGTCTGAATAGAGGCCTGATAAGACGTCGTATTCCTGAAAACATCAACGTCATATACACAAAAAGGGGCCACACAGGATGTAAAGAAATGATTGGGCCGTCTCCCGTCGCGAATAGCAAGCCTATATAGAGGCCTGAACAGGCATCTTCTCGTACTCCAGCGTAAAAGAACTCCGGTGTTTATGGCATAAGTCTGGAGCGAGATGTCTATATGCAGGCGTGAGCGGGCGGCACAATGGTATACAATGGCTTTGGAAGAGTCGAATTCGAATGAGAAGCCATCTGCCGATAGAGATACGATATGTGTATAGCTTGCACTGGACGCGTATCTCCTGCTTTAAACATGGTGTATAAGCTGCTGAAACGGTACAGATTCTCAAAGGCTAGAAGAGCAACATGGTATTGTTCGTCAAAACGCCCTTGAGAGCTGGGTCACCTCCGCCTAATCTGCTGTACCTTACTCACAATCCAGATCAATGATCTCAGGCCCAACATGCCCCGCTACCTTGTTCGCCCCTGTCTCCACCGCACCACTTGTTCCCTTCCCCTGCGCCAGATTGCCAAAAGGGCGTCTCTCACCGCTCTCTTCCCTACCATCCGGCATGATACCTCCGAACCCCACAACATCCTCCCATCCCTCCCCAAGCAACCCTTTCAACTTTTCAATTCCGATCTCCTCAACAGTCTTCCATGCAACCTCACATCTCTGCTTCCATTCCTTCATCGCATTCTCCCACTCCATCCCCGTCTTTTTCACAACGAGAGTGTATGGCGTCCGATGCTTTATGGTTTCCGTGCTGCAATAACTTTGTCTCAAGCGCTCTTCTATGTGATCGCGACGCTTGCCATTGAGCGAGAAGTGCACTTGGGCCCTTTGTTGATTATTAAGAAAGGCGTCGAGCTTTACACAGTCATCGCAATAGAGGCTACAGCCACGAGGTTGGCGCTCCAAGCCTGTAGGCTTTTGGGGGGCGGGTTGGACGTAGGTGTTGATGTAGGACGAGAGAACTGTGCGAAAGAGACGCGTATAGCTGTGAGGGTTTGCGATCTTGGATGCTCCTTCGACGGGCGGCGGAAGCTGTTTAATTAGTTGTAGAAGAACACGCTCGAAAGTCACGGTATTCGCGTTGGGAGCATGCGAGATAATTTTATCGGCGAGCTGATCGATTTCACGAGAGAGACCCAGCTTTTCACAGCTGTGAAATAGACTCGCCAGTTTCTCTGCGGTCATGGCTCTCGGGATTTGGTCTTCCGCGGCCTGAAATACGTGCCCATTGTAATCGAAGCGCCTCCGTTTAGCGAACTCATTCAGCAGCTGTTCGTGTCCAACTTCTCGGTACTGAAGTTGGAGGTCTGAAATCACATCGCCAAGAATGTCTTGGAAGAGGTTCTGGACGATCTCAAGGCGAAGCTTATCGGCCTCGCTGGCTCGAAAAAGCCCTGTTAGGAATGCAACAATGAATTCTATATTAGAGGTGTGTTTCTTGACCAGTGGAAGGACCACTTGAAACGTGTAGTTTTCGCCATATTCTTTAGAGAATTGTATCAGGGTCTGAGCATCAGCCGCCGTCACGACGATCGTCTCACTCTCTGTCGCCGTCATGCTCATGGCCATTTCACGCTCAATGTCCTGCATGTTGTGCATAGCAGCAGCAGTGGTCCCCGTAGCCCCTCGGTAGCTGCTGATGAACAGCTCCACGGCCCTCATACGTTCGGAGATGCTGGGAATGCGGAGTATCGCCATTTTTATTCTTGCGGGAAGTAAGCAAAGTACCAGAGGATGTGATGTTTATTTACCCATTCTGCCAAAGGCTTACATCGCGATCAGTGAGACCTTTACCCAGCTTCGGAAAGAGGTCGAGAGGCAGCATTCGCGATGCCACCCTCGCGACCTCTTCTAGTAGATCTGGCCTATTGAGCCTCAAAGTAGCCTCACCAACGAAAGCCAGCTCCTCGTCAGAAACACGTGAGAGACCCTTGATTTCGGATTCTTCCTTACGCCAACTGAAGCTGTAGGAATCCTCCACAGATCCTTTTTGCGGCTTTTGCGGCGTCTTCTTCGCATCGATAACCATCTCACAGAACTTCTTCAGTTCCTCTCGTGACGCAATGGACAACGCCTCATCTTGCATCTCACTTAGAAGCGTGGCTATATACTCTCTAACATTGATTTCCCTAGCAACTGACACAAAGTTAAGACGGCGAGTCCTGGGAAGTATCACAGCGCAAGTCCTGTGATAGAAATGCGTGGCAGTGCATCCCTCATTGCCAGTCAAGCCATCACATTCCTCCTCATCCGGTTCAATACCCGAGAAGTCGGCATTCTCGAGGATTTCTTCTTCTTCCAAATCGATATCCTCTGCTAATTGCTGGCCATCAGACTGGAAGACAGTCAGGAGTTTCCAATTTGATTCAAGTTCATTGAGAAATTCATGATAGTCCGCATCGTTTAGGTGATCTGCCCAATCGGGATCATCCTCGTTTTCGTCGACAGTTCCAGACTGACTGTACTCAAACTGCGCGAAGAAGAGACAGAAGCCTTGATCTTGACAAGCTTCCGACAAGTAGCGGGTTCGAAGTTGATCTTTTCCTTTGAGATGGTCGAGACAGATGTTGGCTTCGGAGTACTCATGCTCGAGTATGTACACCATCTTTTCGTAGACATAGTCAGAATGAGACTTGATCTCGCGATCTTGCTTGCTCCAAAGTGCCAAGACCTTGTTCAGGTTCTGCTTGTGATCGCTCAAGATTGAAGCTACTCGGCTCGAACCGGATGCTTGGTGTATCAAGTTGTACGTCAAGACGAGTCGATACCCAGACTCTACTTTCGACACAGAGTGATTCACGTCAGCGTACCAGGCAAGGTAAGCGCAGCCAAAATCACATAGACCCTGCGTTTCAAGGGTCTGCTCCTCGTCTCTGAGTTGAACAATGACACGGCCAACAGTATGCTCAGAAGGTAGTGCGATCACAAGAGTGGCGAACATCCCTGGGGCTTTTTCGGTACTGCTAGTGCTCAGTACAATCACAGATGTTGACAGGGTTGGCAGCATACTCTCTGTGTTTGTTGAAGAACGCACCTGGTTCATACAGCAGCAACTTGTACAACTCAGCACGAATACTGGAAGCGCCATCAACGACGCCAAGTTCCTGAGCGACTTTCCCAACAACCTCGTGTAGTGTCGATGGCCAGGCGGGATTACGCAGCTCGAATTGGCTAGAATTCAGCTCCAATGTCTTGCGTACTGTCGGATCAACAAAGGTCTCACTGCCTTTGCCAAAAGGCGCCTCATGGCTTGCACGACTGAGGTCTGCAGCGTCTCGTTCAGAGAGTGGAAGCCCAACTTTTCCGATTCCCTTGACGAACAAGCCTGGATTACTGGCACCATTCAGTGGCCCAGAGGTTGCAAATTTGCCACTGTCGATAACCTGGAGATAGTTGCAGAGGTCCCCCTTGATGTCTAGCGAGTTACCAGCCATGTCAGAGCCAGCGACGCGTCGCAAGAACAGACAATTGGGTGAATCAATCAGAGCGAGTGCTATTGGTACGGTAGATCATGGGCAGAGACGGCCCCTAAGCAGATCAAAGTGAAAAGCAGCTTGCTGTATATACTTGAAGCGGTTGTGTGTAAGTGGCATGCGTGCACTCGCGTGGAAGACGCGACTTGCCTCGTGCTAAGCTCGCTAAACCCTTTTCGGATTAGCACTTTCCGCATATTCCAGGCTTAGCGAAACTTGAATTTCAAGGCAACGCGACGGTTCGGATGCTGCCATCAATTGACTGATGCATCCAGCAATGTCCTCCAGGCCAGTAACGGCATCTACTCATCTGCTACACCTTTGGTATAAAATCACATCCCTAGAGCGACATAGTATTCTAACCCATTTCCCTTTATCGTGTACATGATATATGTCACCGCGAATTGAATCCTCAATTTCGACAGAGATAGCAAATGTTGTGCTTGAAATGATGCATTAGTCTTCAGGGATCCCTATCACGACTATGAAGACGTCAAACCCACGCTACGCGAGTTTGCCTCCAGATCATCACGCCCACCACGTTCAGCCACCATGTCTCATTTGAAGTTCTCATCATATCATGTCTGCACTATCCTAAGAGAAAAGGTTCCCCTCGGGGATTCCTTTCGAGACCATCCGCCACGTCAACCACATCTATGCCATATCGAATGCTCTCATCACGTTCGCTCTATCCAGTAAAGAAAAGAAAAATCTTTGAGGGTCCGCCTCAAGTCTATCGATGTGTCGCAGCCACGCCGCATGGTTTTGTCCCACATCCACCACGTTCAGCCATCAGGTCGAATCACTTGGTCTTGGGCGTCTTGTGTGCCTAGGCGATCCCGGTCGCCTCGGTCTCGGTAGCGGTCTTGGACTTATTAGCGGCCCCGGACTTGACGGACGTCGTGAAGGCTTTACAGCACGAGAAGCTGGGATCGTTGGGGTTGCCAGGCTCCAACTGAACTTTGGCTCGTGAAGAGATCTTGAATCCGAAACCTGGACGCCCGAGATCTTCATGGGATGGACGAATCTTGTACTGTCCGGCCTCCAGCCCTTCCTTCCCACACAGACAGTGTATATCGCGCCACCACCGGTAATAGTAGCCTTCCTCTGCCTTTGTCACCACGTTTCCATCGATGTCGACATCCCCCTCCGACTGGTAGGCTTTCGCGGCGAGACCAAGACCCACTCTCGTCGCGCGAACCATCCCATTCAAATCGAACTCCGCCGGCCAATTTTCATGCAGTGTCTTTTGACCGCACTGAGTAAGAACCAAAGCGACTGCCAGATCATCAAGGCGGACGCCTTTTCCTGGAATATCCTTCGCTTCCTGGACGCCTGGATTCGAGTACAGTGTATAATTATCGTATTGGCGGAAGGACTTGAACGGTCCGTCGACGGATGCACCAGTGTTGCGTCTTTCGGGATCATACAATTCATAGCGGGCTGTGTTATACTGAAGATACCCGGGGGTAGGTGTTCGTGGCAATCCAATTTCGCGCTTGCGCTTCTTCGATGCGGACCCCGTGGGCATCTTCGACCCGTCGTCATCATCTTGTCGATGTTTTCCTTCACCGGTTGCTTTATTCTGGGTCATGCTCGGGTGCTCTGGAACCTCATCGGTGCGATCGTGCTGAAATGCGTTTTCCTCGACACCCTATAACCGTGTTATTACACATGATGAAAGAAAGGATGAATCGAAGTCGTACTGTGCTCTTTCCGTCGTATGCACCATCTTTGCGATCGCTCATAGCCTCAATCATAGGCTCTGGCTCGGTCATGATGATTGATTTGTGGGTGAAGAGGATGAGGTGACGCCAAAGTGGTAGGTGGGAAAACATCAGTCAGAGATGAAAAAGAGAAATCGGTAGTCCAAGAGTTATCGTTGAAAGTTGGAAGGCGGAAGCTGGGGGGTGGGGGGTGGGGCCCTTTGAATAGCTGGTGGTATGACTCGATGCGATTAGAGTGAAGCGCAGTGTCATCAAAGGAGTAGATAGGAATATGTCAGTCAATGCTAGAACAGAGGAATCATGTAGTCCAAGAAACCTTTTTGAAAACTGAAGTTTTTGAAGGCGGGAAAGTTTTGAAAAGCCGGCATATGAAGTTTTAGAGTGAAGGCCTAGTTGAATTGTGAGCTTAGATGCCCAAATTTGAGGTTGGTTGAATTCAAATGTGAGCTTAGGTGTCCAGATTTGAGGTTGGTTTAATTCAAATGTGAGCTTAGGTATCCAAGCTTGAGTTTGATATAAACGTGAGCTTACTCATTTGGACTTGAAAGGTTGAACTATAACGCTGCTGTCATGGACGAGATGGGGGACGACTCTCAATGATCATTTGAAGCCACCTCCCCCTGGGGCCCAAAGTGCCTTTCTAGTTCCCTTATTTACTCCATGGTAAGCCATAACGTACAACGCGGCTAAGTTGATGCGGATGGCGCGAAAGCCGTCATAGCCATTGTCGCTATTTTTGTACTGATTGCTGTTGTTGTCATTGTTGTTATTGTTGCAGGCATTCACGTTAGCTCTAATCATTGCAAGCGGGTTTTTAATTTCGTCCTCCCCCCTCTGATATACTTCTCCGTCTCTAAGCGCCATTTTTCTTCTTTGATATCTACCATTTTCATTCCTCTCACTCTGTGTCTCTAGTACGCCTTATTACCCTTCATTATGTCAGCATCTTCAATGTCTCCTGAGGCGTTATCGTCTATGGAGATGGCGCGAGCCTGAAACATACCACCCAACATAGTTCCACACGTTCAACCTCGCCTTCCCTATGCTCTCCTCTCTCCATCTCGCCCAAGTAGCCCACATACTCGAGCTTCCAATCCCGAACAAAGAGCTCAAACAGCAAGCCAACCACAACAACCAGCACCAACATAGTCGTGTCCCCTCCACGAGTCAAAAATAGCCTTTACCAAGAAATTATCACCGGGTCACCGCACATACCTAGAAACCCCTCCCCCCCAAAAACACAAATCTAGTCCCCACCGACTTCAGATCGTGACCCACGGCCTCCGAATTGCCATGATCAGCGCTCAAATCACACCCGCTAGCTCAATCACGGCAGACTCGAACACCGTGCCCAGCTCTCGCCGCTCGCCGTGAAGTTTCCCCCGCACAGCCTGACCCGAACACCGAAGACCAAGAAAACCGAACGGATGCCCGCGCCCCGCCCGGCTCAGCACCGCCTTGGCTTCGTGACTGGGGCAGTGCCTCGGCGTCAGAGAAACCCTGAGCGGTTTCGATTACAAGGAGTCGATGCTCGGAAACCTATGTGTCCGATACATGACGGCAGACTGGGTCAGTAGCATGCACGCACACCTTTTGAGTAAAGAACTTGGATGTGACTCTTTCTCCTCTTTCGCGATGCTAATACCTTGCCTAGAACTTGCTCGGTTACTGTTTACGCGGTGCCGTGGTGGCCTTGGTTTGTGCATAAGCATGGCAAACCTAAACCCGAATGCAAGAAACCATGATGTCGATATTGAGCCATACACGCATTCAGTAGTCCTCGAAGATGTCAAAAACGGTAAATTCGATACTGAGGAGGAAAATGACCAGATCATCGGCGTCGTTGAGCCGCGGCACACACGGTCCACAGCTACAACCCATTGGAGCAACGCATATGACAAGCATTCCCTTCTGTCTTTCGCGTTCTGTTGATGGAAATATACTCACGGCGTAAAGTGCATGATCTGGATCAATTCATGACACGAGTGCAAAAGGAGCAGGAAGAGATTGCGTGAGGGTTCCGCTGTTTTGCCGAGGACACTCGAATCAAATCGGGTGGCTCACGGCTTGCTGTCCGTACATCCCACAAGTCTTTCAAGTCCTGTGATACTGTAAGGAAAAGAAAGGCGATAGCGAAGGCTGCTTCAAACTCAGAGTATGCTACGTCCAATGTAATGTCATTTCGGGCTTCCAGATAGATGAAACGAAGTGATCTGTCAAACATTCATGAGCTCAACATGTCATCCACCAAGCTTTACCTTGCATCGTGCATCACACCGTATACAGACTTTCAATCAGGTCTAGCAGAAGGGTCTAACCATAATATGCCGTCAACTCCTCTACTCGACTTCCTTGTACGTGAGTAGCTTCGGACCCTCCAAGAACCTCCCAACAAGTAGCCACCTTCTAACCTCCGGGTGGTGTTTCGCAGCGAGAAGTGCGCTGTAACACTGCCCGTCTTTCTCATATGATGCCTTTGCACCTCTCGCGACAAGCAATTTGACTGCCGCAAGGCGACCGGTCGCGCAGGCCCCCATCAACGCAGTGCCATACTCGGATTCCTCGACCTCAAGGTGGGCACCCGTGTCAAGCAACAGGTTTATAGTATCAAGACTTGGCAGCACAGCTGCTGTGTGTAGTGGTGTGCCCCAATGTAGATCGGGATGGTTCAGGAGTCTGGGCAGAAGGCCGGTCGGTAGTCGCCGTAATAGTTGTCTAACGTCAGTTGCGGAGTGATGAGCAACAGCTGTGCTCAAGATGTTGCGTGTTCGAGACTCATAGGCTTCGACCGGGAGCGCCAGGTTCAACAACAAGGTCATTGGAAAGCTTGATCTGCAACTGATGGCTTCATCGAGAAATGATATACCCAATATGTCCTCTGCACCTAAACTGTGCCCAGTCGGTGTGTTCAGCAGAAACACAAACACATTCTTTGATCCAGAACTTGCAGCAAGGTGTAGAGCGTTTTGACCATAACAATTTCGTAGTTGGATGTCTGCACCACCTTGCAGTAATGCTCGAATTGAATCAAGTTGGTCGTTGAAAGCAGCAGCCATGCATGGACTTTCGAGTGTCGAATCCACGGCGTTCGGGTTTGCTCCTGAGTCAAGGAGGAGTCTTACTATGGCCGTCTGGCCATTAGATGCGGCATGATGCAATGGTGTCGCGTATTCCCCGTCCACGCAGTCAATAGACGCTCCGTAATCCAACAACATCAGTACAATATCTGAATTTCCCTCGCTTGCGGCGATGTGTAGTGGCTTTGCTGTTAAGAGTGATTCGGGAAACGATTCACTAGGCTCAGCGTACCAAGACCAACGGAGCATATCGCCCTGCACCTGCATGTTGACCATCCGACCAAGATTTTCCTGCAACGTGCCAAGCCCATCGCGAGTGGTTCTTCCCTCTCCTGTGTTGATTTTCTCGTTACCATACTAGAGGAGCCGATACGAGGATAAGTGCATACCTTGACTAGCGTGCTCTAACATCAGCTTGACACACTCAGTATTGTTTTCAAGTACAGCATAGTGTAGAGAATGTATCGGATCACGGTTAACATATATCTCGCTCGGAGCTTTCCCAAGTAGCAATCGAAGCAACTCCACTAAGCCCGAAAATGCGGCATAATGGAATGCAGTGAACCCTCGAGTTGAAAAAAACTCACATGCACTACCTGCAGTTGAGGCTCCTTGAGAGACAAGGTACTCGGAAATGGCATGTTGTCCTTTATGGAGAGAGTAAAGAAGAGGTGTGCATCCCATGCACCACTTAAAACCAGATCGGAGATCCGCTCCATCCTCAACGAGGCGCATGCAAAGTTCAAGGTCTCCTATATCTATAGCTATTTTCAATGCTTCCGATGCTCCGTGGGTTTTGCCTGGTCTCTGACTGTCTGTGTGGGTGTTTGGTTCCTCGTCTGCAGAAACACCGAATTAGATTATTCGCATTAGTTCCGTTGGCCGGATTCGCAAGACTCACTTTGTTCATAAACATAGTCCATAATGATCTTTGCAAGGCTCTCGTGACCATACTTCCTCGCTACCAACTCGGGGTCCAGTCCAAGGCTGTTTGCCAGCCCCAAATCTGAACCATGTCCTATGAATTCAACAATGACTTCTTCAACACCCCATCTCGCAGCCTGATGAATTGCACTACTGCCAAGCGCATCTACAACACTAGCGTCTGCCTTGTTCGACAACAAAAGAGACACATTTCGGGATGCTCCTGCCCATACGGCCACATGCAACGGCGTTTCTCCACGGTCTGTGCAGGCGTCAATGTTCGACATGAGATCTTCATTCAGCAAGTATTCGAGAACGCTGCTATCCTGGAATTGGGCGGCGATATGAAGCGCAGTGACATTTTTACGTCGGCAGCCTATGATTGTAGTAGTTGTCTTACTATTCCAATCTATACCCGTTTCTCTCAATTGAACAAGAATATTTTTGTGGTCATTGAAGCAAGCACAATGAACTGCGTTGAGCCCCGAATCATTGATGCACGGGTCAGCTTCATGGAGTAGCAATGTGCTTAAAAGAGCATCATTCCCACTTTCTGCTGCAGCCATGAGCGCAGTTCTACCGTTCGAAGAAGGAATGTTGCAGTCGAGACCAAGTTCCAGGAGATCCAAGACGATCTCATTCGCACGACGAAAAGAGTGTGTGCAAGCCAAGTATATCAGCTCAGAGCCCAACCGTAGGTCTGATGCGAGTCTAGGGTTCCCCAGCAGCTTCCTTAGCAGTGTTCGGCTAGCAGCAAAAAGGTGATCAAGTTGATCTGAAGACAAAGAATTCTCCCTGATGATCCTCACGAGATCATGAAGTGGTGTGAATCCGTCATTGCGAGCTTTGTGGGGGTCCACACCGTATTCAAGCAGAACATGTACACTTTCTGGAAGCGTTTCGCTGTTCCCACTGATGGCATAATGCAATGCATTCGACTCATCGAGGGTCACCGCACATGGATCAATAGTGTGTCCAATGAGGAACTTAACACCTTCCAAGCTGCCAGACTTGGCAGCATAGTGTAGTGCAGAGCATCCATCTGAAGTCGTCTCGGTAAGGCTACTGCCGGCCCGGAGAAGTAAGCTCATGGCTTCTTTAGACCCATTCGCTGAAGCGCAGAGGAAAGCCGTCCTTCCATCATTTGCTTCGAGACCAGTCGTTAATGCTGAATCGACCGGCATACTCAGCAGAATGCTCAGTGCTTGAGCGTTGCCTCCTTGGGCAGCTAAATGCCCTACGGTCATGCCTTCTAAGTCCCGAAGACTAGTATCTGCATCCTGCTGCAAGAGAAACTGAAGACAACGAACCTCTTTTCTCTGGACGGAATGATGTAATGCGGTCCTTCCTAGGCTATCCGGTCTGCTCGAATTGGCTCCTCGATCCATCAATATTTGCGCAACCTCGAGCTGATCGGTCCTTGCTGCATGGTGAAGGGCTGTGAATCCCGTACCTTCATCTGCTGCATCAACATCAAGCTTCTGATTGTCCAGTAAGCGTGTTACGATCTCCACTTGCCCAAATTCAGCAGCAGTACGCAAGACATGCTCGTAGTGCGTGTTTTGACAGGGCTGATCACTATCCTCATGCATTAGGCGAGTCGCGTTCGACCAGGTCTTCGCTCTCAAAGCCAATTGAAGCAAACGACTGTGGTTCTCTCGCAGCACGTTATCGTTGCTTGTATGTTCTACCAATTTGCAGATATCTTCAGATCGCGCATGGTTTTCAAGTATGTCTAGGCAGCCACTGTCAATTAATCCACCCCTATCAAGCAGCCTCTCGGCAAGATCCCATCGCCTAGTAATCAAGGCCATGAAGAGAGGTGACAGCTTCTCATCGTCCAGATCATAACAGCAATTTGGATCCGCTCCACATCCTAGAAGGAGGTCAACAGTGTCACCAGCGGTGTCATCGGACAAAACCACCTGGTTCTCGTTCCAATTGTTTCAGGGGGGGAATCTCCAGCGCCAAGTTTCATAACCTCAAAATCGCGAAGTGAAGTGGTGTACCAAAACTAGTGTTTCGGTTGACGTCACATCCACTCTTGATAAGCCAGCTACACACTTTGGTGAGGTTGTACATGGCGGCGTAATGCAGCGCGGTTGCTTCAGCAAACATAGAGCTGATGATAATCTGTGTTTCCTTATATTGAGACCCCCATGCAGGATGTTTGGCAGTCATATCGTGCATCCATGAGACTAATGTATTCGGTTTAGAGGGGCTGAACAGCTTCTGCACCAATCGAAAAAGTTCAGGGTCATCCAAGTTCTTGCGAGCAGCGTGATCCCATCCGTCAATAGCAAAACTTCGAAACGGAGATTCATGGAAACGACGCTCTACTACATCTTCGCCAAACGGACCGCCTTGGTCGAAGTCTTCAAAGTTCAGGTATGTAAGGCATACCTTTGCAAGTGTGAGCTCGTCGCTTTCGGGATCGATTCGATACGCCCCAAATGAAATATCCCGTCTGGGATCAATTTGCTGGAGGAATTCTTGGACCGTAAAGTGAGCTAACTCCAGCGTGTTGCCATTCGCCGATTTTCGTACAAGGCTGCTGCACCAGTGTAAGATCTCGAACAGGTCAGGTATAGCCTGAGGATTTCGCCTTGTATTGCCGAAGTCAATAGATACGGCTTCACACAAAGCTTCGGTGGTAATGAAATCTTTGTTAAAATGTAATCCAACGTAGCGCCCTTCGAACCAGCTTCTGCGTTTCTGGGTTACTTTGGTTCACCCGGCTTTAAGAATCCTCTCATACGTGGAAGTCAGGTCCGGTGGCAAAGATCCAAGTGCTATGCGGCGGGCGGCATCGTTCGGTAACTCACACAAGTAGTCCATCTGACAAGTAACCCAGCGAAACCTTGCTCAATTGCACTGTCAGTAAAATCCCGACATCCTATAACATAAGTGGGTAATGAAATGTAGAACATACATGCCTTCTGCACCTTCCACCAGCCTTTCCAAGATGTGTTCTTTGAGTGACTGATCCTTGATCCTGAGCCTTTTTTTACGCGTTCTGAGATCAATCTCAGCCCCAACGTAGAGCCTAAGATCGCTACTCCTGGCGGCAATCGAAACTTTTTTGTAATTTTCCAGACGCTCGCGAATTTCTATCTCGTCCCTGCTCAGAAATATTGTCTTGATGGTAGTATCCTCACCGTCATTGAGGGCGGTGAGAGCGTCAACCACTAAGGGCGCATTCGTCCCGCATTCGTCAAGTCCGTCGACAATGATCATAGCACAATCGAAGACTAATGTCATTTTCCTTACAAGACCCCACAAATGGTCCGAGTCATAAGCAAAATGCTGTTGATGCTCTGGGTTATGAGTCTCGTAGAATTGTCGAAGCTTCGCAAAGCTCTCCTCGTCCTGCTTAGCGAATTGCTGAGCCAATGAACCTAGTATGTTCGACAAGTCTTGCTTGGCTGAATCTTTGTAGTCGCAGTAAAAAAACGCAACTGCGATACTGGGGCTGCTCATTCGCAAGGCTTCCTCGATCGCAGAGGAGGCCAAAACGGTCTTGCCCGCGCCTGGAATTCCGTAAAACCAAAGTCTGGCGTTTTTGGTTTCCCACCATTGTCTGAATTCTTGACCTTCTGTCAACCAAAGACCTGTGCCAGGGCTCCGCAGCTTTCGGCTCATGTCGTGATTGCTGCGAGAATCGACCTTCGCGAATGATTCCAAGATTTCTTGTCTCTCTTTGTTGATGGCGATGCGCGTTTCAGCTTCGTGTCTCTCCTTGAGCTCGGTCCTCATTCCCTCAATTGTATCGAGAAATTGGTCTTGTCTGGATAGCGCCTTGAGGAGACCGGACATACAGTCAACGTTCAATGCCAGCCCCAATGTTGTCTTGTGACGCTCGATTTCTGTGATTAGGTCTTTGACCTCTGAAGACGTAAATGGCCATCTTAACTTTCTCTTAAGGGTCTCTAGTCGCTGATCGCCTAGCGAAGATGTGTCATCTCTATCCAAAATAGACTTCACATGTTCCAGCGTTTGATAGCATGAGTGGATGTGATGTACTCGTGTAGTTGATTCGAATGTCTCATCTTCAAGCTGACGAGAGACCAGTTGCAGATTGCTGAGGATTCCGTAGAGGGCGCCTATCTCCGCAGACAAGGCTGATATCTCTTTCGGTGCTTTTTTGACAGCTTTCACGTACTTGTAGGTCCGACGAAAGACTATATCAGCGAGGGTAATCAGGCCAGAGATACTAGCGGAGACGGATAGAGGATCTGCCATCGTTTGTGATATTGTTAATGTGATGCTAAGTCAACGGGGGATAAAATGGAGAAGACGGAGAGCGAAAGATGAAGAAGTTCGGGAGCAAGGCTACGGAGCTGATGTGGCGCCTCTGCCTGCATGGACGGCGCTTTGACCGCGGGGCACAAGGCTGCGTTGTGAGGCTGTACCACTTGATTTGTCCAACATGGGTAAGTCATAGCAGAGGATTGCAACTACGAGCACGGCCAGAAATACCATGATGCATATTCTCAGCCTCTTAACAAAGCTTCTCAGGGCCCGAGTCACCAATCAATGCCATCCATTGCGGAAGGCTGAGTCCCACATTCCCCACCGCAGCTTCCAAGCCCTTGTAGCGTCGTAGCTGCGCATCTGCAGGCGTACCAGCCGGCTCTTTTCGGCTCCTTGACAGCCTATCAACCCTTTGATCTGCTGCAGCCTCGCACAAATCTAGGCTGCAGCGTCTCCGCCAAGGACGCCGACAGCGAACCGTGTAGCACCGACATTACTGCTATGCGCCATGACATCCTCCTCATGACAAACACTCTCTCCTTCTGACGCACACAGCCCATAAGGAATGCTGTGGATGTGAGAAACAAGGAAGGAGCTCTCCAAGAATGTGGCCTTCAACGGGGCACCAGGGGGTGCAAAAAGTGACGAGGCCAACTAGGCCGGATTTGGACGTAACCACATAGCAACCCCGCTACTCTAGAAGAAATCCAGAAACGAATCGATGAGATGTCGGATCGCTGTTCATGGCTTGTAAATAACAGTGGCAAGGGTATTAAATCAGCTACGTGGTGATCTGGTAGTGGTAGAATAGCAGAAATGTAGCCAGTTTGGTCTGGAGAAGCTATGTCCAAATCCGGCCTAGTTGGCCTCGTCACTTTTTGCACCCCCTGATGGGGGTCTGGTAACCGTCCAGGCGCGGCTGAACGGTGACCCACGCTAAGCCCGACCCTAAGCCCTACCCCCTACCATCAAATACCGAAATTCGATATTTTCGCTTTACAAATAGAAGAATATCATAATAGTACCCTTCGTAAGGCCTTCGTAGGGCCTCCGTAGAGAGCTCGTCATCGAGCTTCGAAGCTAGATACCTCTATTTAAATCTAAATATAAACCCTCGTAGAGATATTACTAACAATTTATAAAAACGCGAAGCGCCGCGAATTTTTCGAGAATATTTATTATAGCGAAAAATTCGAGTTTTAAGAATAATTATTATTACTAAGAGAATAATTATTAACTTATATTAAATATATTCTCTATATATATAAATTTAACTAGTAAATATAATAAACTTAAATTTAAAGTCGTCTAATAATCGTTTAAGACGATTACTCTTAATAAAAATTTAAGTAACTCGAAATTTTCGATTTTTTTTATTCGAAATTATCGTAGCTATAATTTCGATAATTTTAATTAATAATTTTAAATGATAATTTTAAACGATAATTTTGAACGATAATTTCGAACGATAATTTCGAATGATGATTTCGAATAATAATTTCGAATAATAATTTTAAACGATAATTTCAAACGATAATTTCGAGTTAATAAAAAATCTAAATTCTCTAGAAGTAAATATTAATAGTTATTCTATATATTAGTATATATATAAAATAATAATTCTTTTCTTTATTAATATACTTACTTATTTTTATTTATTTTTTATTTTTATTTATTTATTATTTTCTTATTTCTTAATATATATAAAGATACTATAAAATTAAATCTACTTTTTTATTTTTATTTTATATTTTAAAGCTTTTTTTCTTTATTATATAAACTATTATAATCTATTATATAAAATATTATATTTTTAAAAATATCTATAATTTATAAATATTATAAACGTTATTTTTTTAAATAAATTTAATAACTTAGTTATTTATTATATTTTTATTATATATAATTTTTTTATAATAAATTTATAAATATTTTGAAAAATTCGAGATTTTTCTATAAAAACTCGAAATTTTCGAAATTTATAAATATTTTAAAATCTTCGTTATAACTTTATAATTATTTTAAAAAATTTAAACTAATTCTATTATTATTAATTCGAAATTTTCGTAATAATTCTATTATTAATTTAGAAACTTTAAAAATTTTAAGACTTTAAGAGATAATTCGAAATTTTCGCGATAATTCTATAATTAACTTAAAATAATTTTAAAAATACTTTTATTAATTTAAAAATTTCGAAAATTTCGAGACTTTAAAAGATAATTTAAAAATTTTCGCGATAATTCTATAATTAACTAAAAATATTTTTAAAAATATTATTATTAATTTAAAAACTTCGAAAATTTTAAGACTTTAAATAATAATTCGAAATTTTCGCGATAATTCTATAATAAACTTAAAATAATCTTAAAAATACTATTATTAATTTAAAAATTTCGAAAATTTCGAGACTTTAAAAGATAATTCGAAATTTTCGCGATAAATCTATTATTATTAACTCGAAATTTTCGAGACTTTAAAAGATAATTCGAAATTTTCGCGATAATTCTATAATTAACTTAAAATAATCTTAAAAATACTTCGAAATTTTCGAGATCTTTATAAATTATTATTAAATATTTAATATTTAATATTTATAAGTTATTTAAATTTTATATAAAAATTTTATAATTATAATATAAGCGTAAATGCTATTCTACTTCGAAGTAGCTAACTTAGCGAATATTTTCTATTTCGCGTCTAAATAATTATTAACTTATAGAAATATGCTTTACGATAACTTAATACGCTAAACTCGAATTAATATTAGCTGCTCGTACGATTACTTTAAAATCGATAGAGGAATTTTATTAATTCTCTTTAAAGAGTCTTAATATTATTATAGACGAAGAATATTTCGATTTATATTAATAAGATATAGAATATAAATAGCTATAGTATAAAATAATATTATATTTTATAGAGATCTTAGAAGTATTTATTAAAATTCGAATTATATAACTCTTAACGTCTTAGCGATTACGTAATATAATTACGTAATATATCTTAGCGTATTTATATCTAATCGCTCTTTTCTTTATAGTAACTTTATAGTTAATAACTAAATATCTTATCTTATATTTCTATAGATTATAAACTCGAGCTTTACTCGATAATTATTATATTATTATTATTATTCGCCTCTATAACTACGATTACTTTTAGACTTTTAATATTTATCTTATAATATTTAAAGTCTATTATATAGAGATAGTAGTAGCTATAAAGATATTCTTTTAATCTTCTTAATAAAGATATTTCTCTCTCTTAAAATAGTTATAGATTTAAGCGAGTATAATTTATTAATAATATAAGAGACTAAGAGTCGCTATTATTTTTACTCTAAGCGGGTCGAGATATATCGCCTCTAGTCGAAATATCGAACTCGCTAAATATATTAAGTATATAATTATATCGTTATATAATCGAGTTATATCGCTAAAATTTCTTTAAATTTTATTAGCTTTCGCTAAGTTAAAATATTTAACTTTATTAAAAGTAAAGTTATTTTATATTAATATTAACTTTAAAATTATATATTAACTATCGAATTAATAGTTATTAATTAAAAGTAATTAAATATTAGTATTAATAGTCTAATCGTAGTTTAAAGTAATTTAGAGCTAATACTACTATCTTCTAATACGCTTATAAGTCTACTAAGATTAAAATAATAAGAATATCTTATTAATATTAACTTCTAAATCTTTAGAAGCCTCTTAAAAAAGAGAATTAAGACTTTATTATCGAATTTTTTCTTTATAATTATTTATATTCTATTATTATAATTATAAAGTTAAAATAATCTTCGAAGTCTTACGATAGCAGTTAGCGATATAAATATCCTAGATCTAAGTCTCTAAATAAGTAGTATAAGAAGGATATTAATTTCCCTTTAAGAAGAAGATTCGTATATTTATAATAATTACACTCCGTATAATCTTATTAGAAATTAGTCTTTATTTATAAGTTATTTTTATTATTAAGTATCTTTTATTTTAATTATATCGTCTATATCTATCGTAGCTCTACGTATAAATACTTTCTATTTTTTATATAAGAACTTAAAGCTTAAAGGCGATAGTTAACTAGTATTAATAAGATCTTCGAGAACTCTAACGACGATTAGAGTATCTATTCTATTCTCGCTACTTTATTAAACGATAGTCTTATTAATCTTAAATCCGAAGCTAGCGAAGATACTCTTAGCCCTTTAAGCGATATTAAGCTATTTAATCTTTATACTAAAGAGCCTATTATATCTACTTTAAAATTATTCTTAAAATCTTTCTTTAAATTTATTATCTTATCTAAAATAATAGTTAAATTATTATTATTATCGCCGTTATCGCTCTCTCTATTAATATTCTATATATTTTTATCTAAACTATCTTCTAGCGATAATAGATTTAAATAATTAATTATAATACTTTATAATTAATATTTAATCTTAATTTTTTCTTTTCTAACGAAGATAGTTTTTCTTTAATCTTTATCGCTATTCTAAAATCTAATATAAGATATATTAGATAAAAATAAGATATTAAAAACTAATTAATACTTAATAATCTTTTACTCTTTATTAAAATTATAAAGTTTAAAACTTATATAATTATTTTCTAATATCTTAAATATAGTAATTATTAACTTATTAAGATTAATTATAATAATAAGAATTCTTAGATAATATTAAACGCTATCGCTAAATATTATAAGTTTAAAGATTTTAAACTTTATATAAAGCTAATTCGCTAATTACTTAATATTACTCTTACTTTTAAAAGAGACGTTTATTAATATAAAAAGAACTTTTATAAGATTATTATCGAAATCGCTAGCCTATATAAATCGCTCGCTCTATTAAAATCCTTTCTAATTTAGCTCTTTTTTATAAGACTTAAGAATTCTTTTAATATCTTCGTAATTATTTATATCTAAATTTACGAGCTATATAACGATAAGGCTATTAAATTTAATAAGATTATCTATACCGCGATAAATAAAGAGACTTATTTATTATTATTTAAAGATAACGATATTATTATATACGCTATTTATAATAATAGCGATAAGAATAAAAATAAGTAGTTTATTAAATATTATAAAATCGATAATTTAGAAGCTAATCGCGAAACTTATCTTCTATATAAGATCGTTAAATATAAATTTAGATATTCTCCCATTAAATGCTAGATCAAGTTCTCTTATCTAAAATTTAAAAAGTTTATATCGAATAAGAAAAAGAAGAAGAAGATTTATATTATTATAATTAACTTTAATAATATAGAAAAGAGTCTTAATATTAAGCGTAAGCGTATTAAAGAAATACTCTTTAATATCTCTACTCTAGAGAAGAATAAGTATCTTAATATTAACTATATCTTTCTAAAAGAATTAGATTTAACTATATATTATATAGATTCTAATTTTAATAATTTTAATATTCTTAATATAATTAATAATAAAAAAGTTATTAACTTAATAGTTATCGATTTTAGTTTAAAGTATAACTTAATAGCTATTAACTTTATCGATCTATATTCTTATATAATAATAAACTCTAGCTACTCTCGCTATTTCTTCGCTAATTATTCGATATTTATTATTTATAAAAAGATCTACTCTCGCTTTATTCGCGATATTAGAGATAATTAAATTTAACCCCTTAATCGCGATATTATTAGTTTAAATTACTTCGTTTAAGATAAGCGTATAAATATTACTCTATTTAACGTCTTATATATACTCGATATAAGCGTTAATCTTCTTTCTATTAATAAACTCTTAAATTTCGATATCGTAGTCGTTTTCTATAAGACTAGCTACGCTTTAATTAAAGATAATCTAAAGCTTATAAGTACTCGTAATTAAGATTTATTCTTTTTTAACCTCTAGAATAATTTAAATAGTATCTTAGCGATATATAATATTTCTTTAAACTCGATTTATTAACTCTAATATACTCGTATAAGCTATTTAGATTAATAGAATCTAAATAAACTCTCTATTATAGCGATAGATATAAATTTTACTAAGAATATCGCGAATAAATATACTTATAAGTGCTATATTATAAGGCGCTAGAAAACTATTCTCTATATTAATTTTATTACGCTCGATATATAATTAAGCGAATTCATTTATAGCGATCTCGTAGAGTCTTTATCCCCTACTAGTTTTAATAGCTATAAATACTTTATAATATTTAAGAATAATTTTATCTTCTACTCTAAAGTCTACTATATTCGCTATAAGAGTAAAATCTTCGCTATATTTTTATAATTTAAGGTTTATCTTAAATTATATAGCTATAAAATCTCTTATATTCGTCTTAATAATAAGGGCGAGTATATATCTAAAGTCTTTCTTAATTATCTCGCTTTATTTATTAAAATCGATATAGATATAATATTAATATAGATATATTAAATAAGATAACTAAGATATCGAATTATATAGATAAAAAGAAGATATAATATAATAGAGAATATCTTCGTTAAGGCTCGCTAGTTATAGAACTAAGAGATATATTAAAAATACGCTCGTAATACTATCGAGTATTAAGTAAAAACTTATTATCTCTAATAATCCTTAGATAAATAATATAGTCGAGCGTTTTAGATAAATCCTACTATATAAGATATATCTTATTCTATTAAGCTTTAATCTTAATAAATTCTTTTAATCTAAAATCGTTATTATCGCTAACTACTTAACAATATAATCGTCTAATATTAGAATCATCGTAACTTCTTTCGAGGTCTTCTATTAATAAAAGTTTATTCTTTTCTATTTACGTATAATCGATTTTATCGCTTACGCGATAAAATGAATTTAGAAGAAACTTATAAATCGAAGTGAAAAGTATATATTATTAAAGTACGAAGGGGAGTATATCTTTCAACTATATAATCTTATTAAAAAGATAATTATTCGCGCTAATAGCGTATACTTCGTGGAAAAATAGTCTTTTATCTGTAAATCTAAAAAGTTTCTACTAAATTTCAAATTGCTGATCTTGCGAATAGGGCTGAAATTAAGAATTCCGCCGATTTAGCAACTATCTCAAAAATTAGTTAAAATTCCGCCGATTTAATAACTATCTTAAAAATTAGCTAAAATTCCGCCGATTTAATAACTATTCTAATCTTTTCCGTTAGTTCTACTAGTTTAATAATAATACGTATAAAAAAAGAAAAGTTCTAATAATCGACGTTACGACGGTAAGGTTCTACGATAACGAGTATTAATATTAACTTAAATTTGACTATGAAATTAGACGATTTAATAAAATTAGTCGCGTAAGTAATACTCTAATATAGCGTATAATAATATATATATTAATAATAATATATATTAATATCATATATATATAGAATAATACTTAGTAGAGTATATTAGAGTATATTACGCAAAATTTTTAAAGTTATTAAATTTTTTTAAAGTTGCTAAATTAATAGAACTAGTAAAAAGAGTTAAGATAGTTACTAAATCGGCGAAAAGGGTTAAATATAAGTAAAGTCTACTTAATAAATTAAATTATGCTAAATTATACTTATAATACGAACTCGACGAAAATCGTATGAAAAGAAACTTTTCAGATTTGCAGATGTTAATTATAGACTCGAAAGAAGAAATCGAGGTTTATAAACTCTTAAATAAGCGGTAATATCTAATAGTATTAATATTTATTATTAGAAAGATATTAAATAAATAGCGTATTATTAATATTTTAAAAGACGTTAAATTTAAAAAAGTATTAGAAGATATTATATCTATAATTAAAATAATTACTAAATCTTTAACGACTTTAAAATCTTTAATATTTATAAGATTAAGATTAAAATTCTTCTAGTTAGCTAATAAGTAAGCGCTTTCGCGAAGATTTATATAAGAGTCTTTAATACGATAAATTTAATTAATTATATAAGAGTTCTTAGCTTAAACGCCTTTAATATAGATTACTCGATTAAATGCTATATCTATATCTATATCTATATTAATAATTTAATCTACGCTATCTATATAAGAAATTTTCTTAGACTTAGATTTATTATCTATTATTATCGAAGTTATATAAGCTATTCGCGAAGATCGTAAGTTAAGCGCTATTTAAAGAATATTATATAATTATTTAAATCTTATAATTTCGAATTTATAGAATTTATCTCTTAATTCTCTTTCGAAGATCTTTATAATATTTATTCTATTTACTAATTATACTAATAAATTAAATATTTTTAAATCTATTATTTATAAGTAGACTATATCTAATTAGCTATCTCGAATAAATTAAAAACTTTTTATAAAGAATAAGTATAAATCTCTTATAGATAATAATACTTAATATCTTATCTAGACGCCTTTTGAAGCTTATATTCTAAGAGATAGATAAGTCTATATCTTAAAATAAGGCCTCGATAAAGAAATTATCTATTATAAGATATATTAAATTATTTAAGAATTTAAATAATAGAAAGATTATAATTATTATAATACTTTCGCGTTAATAATAAAGCTTATAAATTATAAGGCGATCTTCGCGCTTATAATCGCTTTAAATTAGAATCTAAAGTAAATAAATATTAAAACTATCTTTCTATATAATAATATAAAGAAAGAGATTTATATACGTTAATTTAATAACTTTAATAAAGATAATATTAAGATCTATAAGCTAAATAAGATACTTTATAATTTAAAATAATTCTCTTAAGTTTAATATTAATATTTCTCGAAGTATATAAAGAAGCTAGATCTTCTTTTTATTAAATCGAATAATAGTATATTTATAAACTCTAAAGAGAATATTATTATAGCGCTTTATATCGATAATATCTTAATTATTAACTTTAATAAAATCGAGATTTAGCGAATTAAGAAGGAACTTAATATAAAGTTTTATATATTAAACTTAGAATTATATATTTACTACTTAGATATAACTATTAAGAGAGATTATTGTAGTAATATCTTTTATCTAGAATAAGAGACTTATATTACTCGATTCTTAAACTATTTTAATTATTAAAACTTTATTTTAATATTAATATCTCTCGAGATTAGTTATAAACTAGCTCTTATCAAAGAAAGCTATATTATCTTAAGAAAATTATAAGAGAACTATTAATTCGCGATAGAATCTCTTATATATATTATACTCGATATTTATCTTAATATCGCTTATATAATATTATTAATAAATCGCTACTTAGTTAACTCGACTTTAGTATATTAAAATATAATTATTTAAATCTTTCGATATCTAAAAGATATAGTATATTACGAACTCGTATATAAAGGCTCTCTTTAAGAGCTTATCGATTATATTAATTCTAATTAAATTAATAATATAATCTAAAGATTTATATCTAATTATCTCTTTAATATAAGAAGTAACGCGATTAGTTAATTATCTAAGCGTTAAGCTATTATAATATTATTTACTTATAAGATAGAGTATATCGATTAAACGTAGACTATTAAGAAAGCGATTTAGCTAAAGAATTTACTTAATTAACTTCTTCGCCTCGATAATATAGATCTTAAAGCTATCGTTATTTTCGATAATAATTAAAGCGTAATTACCCTTATAAAGAATATTTAATTCTATACTCGTATTAAGTATATTAATATTATCTACTATTTTATATAGAAAAAGATTAATAATAGCACTATAGATATACGGTATATTTCTATTAATAAATAAATGGCTGATAGGCTTATTAAGATTCTTTACCTAGATAAATTTATTACTTTTCGAGACGCTTTCGGGATAAAAGCTATATCTATTTATTCCTTAGATAGTTATTAATCTTACTACTATCTTAATATAGCCTTAGTTTATAAGAAAGCTATTCTACTATATCTATACCTGAATCTAGAGAAGCTATTTTATTAGTCCTCGTACTATAGATAATCTACTCGAGTCGCTTATCGAGTCGCTATATTAGACTTAATACTCTATAAACTCGCTATTTTATATCGAAATAGCTATTTCTTTAGCGCTATTACCGCTATCGTTATTAAAACTTCTAGAACTCTTTCGAGGAATCTATATCTATTCGTTATTAATGTCTCGAATATTATATCTTCAAATTATCGTAGTTATAGTTACTATTATTAAGAACTAATTATCTAAAACGACTCTCGCGGAGATCTTATAGTTGACGATATATAGCTAGAAGAATTTCTTTTAATTATTTTATTCAGCTATTCTTATAAATATTCTTCGATCTCGAATTAATCGATTTTTAATATATACTAGATAGCCTAGAAATAAAATTTCTAAAAAACCGCTTTTTAATAAAAAGTGGAATTTCGATTAAATTTTAATAGAGGCTTGATTTAATATAGTCGTTTTTAGATTTCGACTTTTTACTTTATCTATTCTATTTTAAACGTCGTAAACTTTAAATCTCGTATTTTTTAATTTTATTTATATAGAAGAATAAAGATATAGAGAATATAAGAGATATATTTTTACGCTAGCTACTCGATACTAACTTATATTAATTACTCGATATTAATTTTACTTTTATTACTCGACGCTAACTTACTTTAACTACTCGACTTAGATTTTACTTTAATTATTCGACGTTAAACTTACTTTAATAACTCGACGAAAATCGACTAAGTTATTTTATCTTATCTATTCGATTTTAAACTCGTTAATATTAAACTTCGTATTTACTAAGTTTCACTTATAAGAGAATACGTACGAAGAAAAGTATTAAAATTCGAATTACGTAACTCTTAACGTCTTAACGATTACGTAATATAGTTATATAATACGCCTTAGCGTATTTATATCTAGTCGCTCTTTTCTTTATAGTAACTTTATAGTTAATAACTAAGTATCTTATCTTATATTTTCATAGTATTTTTAAATTCTAGAAAATTTCTTACTTAGAAGATCTATAGATTAGAAGATCTTCTCGATCTTATTATTAATAACTAAGCTATATTTTATATCTTAGCTTAATATAACTATAATCTCTTACTATATATTCTAGTCTATATTATCTTAGTTTATTTATATTATCTCAACTAACTACTACTTATAAGAATCTCGAATATAATATTCTTACGAGAATTTTAACTAAATCGCTCGAATCTAAAATTAGAAATAGAAAAGTATAAATATAATTTATAATAGTTAATTCCCGAAAACGAGACTTAATACTCGTATTTACAAAAATATTTATAGAAGACTCGCTTTCTTAAAAGACTTTTAAAAGACTTTTTAAGTTATAATATTATAATATTAAAATATATCTAATATAAGAGAATTTTATAAGAGAATTTTAAAGTAGATACGAAAAATCTTATAATAAATCCTTATTTATAAATAATGCTTATGGTATTATTATTATATAACTAGCCTACACGGAGCATTACGAAAAAACCCCTACCGACCTTACAGTATGTCTCGGCGCGGGAGAGGCGGGAGAGCCTTTCTCCCGTCGGCTAGCGCACCCGGTCAAATGTCCGGAAGCCGGGGCCGACCCCATGGGCTCCAACAGGTGACAATTAGCGAAATGCTTTCCCACTATCGTCTCCGACCAACAATGGCCAAAAATGGACCGACAAGCCATGCTACCAGAGTTGACTAGCTTAATCTATCGTGGCAACTACCCAACCATCGACTGCCAGTCCTAATCACTCTAAAACAAGACAACCGAGTCTCTCCCCTTCCCGACTCGTGCGCTCGACCTCCTTTCGCTCACTTCCACCTGCCGCTGCCAGTCGAACCCTCCCCTTTCACGCTCGTAGAAGTCCCACTCAAAACGCACCACTCTCGGTTGTACACACCACATTCCGTCCGATACGCCACTGCCCGTCGTACCGGATCACTTCCTGTAAGCCCGAATACGGCTGCTCCCCCAAGCCCACACGATTTGCTCCCAGTGAGTCCCACCGCTAAACTTCAGATCCCCGTACAAGTCCCGTCGAAGCCTCATTATCGGATCGTAGAGCTATTACCGTCCGGCAAGAATGCTTAGGGTGCCGAAAGCCGACTGGGGAATTCTCTTGGTTGATAGCTAGCCTGGGAGGTAGGTGCGTGAGATTGCAGTGGCCAAAGGGATACAAGAAAAGTCATAAATATGCTTTCCGCCTTAAGTGACGTGGCTGTGAGCTAACATGAAACGCGACAATACTTCGAATTCCGCAAAAGTCCCGACCAGCCATCCAGTCTACATTCAGCATGCCCCCCCGCCGCCTTCCTTATCGTCTCCTCGTGAAGAAATAATGCTCGAGATCGCAATCGTCCTCCCCAGCGAAGATCTCCATCTTCTGCTTCAACTGACCTTTATCCTTATCCTTATCGATCACCTCTTCCGCATTGCTGGCGCCCCATCCCCCTAGATCTTTCTCCACGTCTACATAAAACCCGATGGGCGGGGAGACAGTGTCGGGGAGACCTTGAATGGTGTCGTGTTCGTTCGGAGCATCTTCAGGTGTGGTATTGTTCTTGTCGTCATCAGTGTCTGGATTACACGCCCAGCTTCCTATAATGATGAGCGCGTGGGTGGTGTTAGGTTGGGGTGGGTAGTAGTGCACTGAGCGAGAGCGAGCTGATTCGGGGAGGAGGATCGGGAGTCTGGGGACGGAGACGGCGTTGTATTCGGCAGTTGGAACATCCGGGGCTGGTGGGAATAGGTCGACGCGCACTACCGTGAGTTGGTTTGAATCGCTGCTGCTGGAGAGATAGACTTCCTTCTCAGCCCAGGTCACTTCGACAGGCATTCTGGTAGGGCAGAGAGAGGTGGTGCTTCCAAGAACGGTCTTGACGCGGTGGATGAGGGTTGGCGGGCTTCGGGTTGTTTTCCGGGTTGAAAGTCGGTGGGTGGAGATAAAGGCGGAGAGGGCCAGATGTGGTTTGGTGCCAGCTTTTATTTCAGATCTGGATTGCTTCATTTGTTGCGCTTCAAGGGAGGCGATGTGCAGGTATTTGCAACAGGGGGAGAAGTGGAATTTCATAAAGACGTGGCGGGCTTGATGAATAAGTCAGTAGGCACGTCCATTGAAGCTCGGACTTTCATAAGGTACGAGGGAATAGGAAGGCCTACTTTTGCGCGTTGTGGTTCTGGCTCTCCTGATGAAGTAAGACTTTCCTTCAAGGTCTGCGAATAGAACATCGCCTCCATAGAGCGGCCATACCACGAGCGGCTTTTTCGGATGGATCGCCGGCGGAGAATCGTAGAGCATGACAGGCAGCTGATGCGTAAAGGTGAAAATCTGGGTTGGTGGAGCGGTAGCAAGGTCATAAACTGTGAGTACGCCTTGTTGTACCTTGGCATCACGTTTCCTGTCCTGTCTCGAATACGCCATACGCCTGACTAGCCTCTCTTCGTCATCGCTATCAAAGTGAAGGTCTTCCTCCTGATTGTTGTCGCTGCTCCAGTCAGATTCATAATCTCCGTCATAAGACTCTTCTTCAGATCCGCAGTCAAAATCAACGTCTCCACCGTCGCTGTCGGATTCTTCGTATAATTGACCATAGCTATTGACAGCAGTGTCAGAAGCGGCGTCATCTTTTGGGGTCTCACTTTCCTCGTCGGTGTCTACATCCGCTTCGCTGGAATTGGAGCTAGACTCATCTGATGAGGTCAAGGGGTTGCCTAGCTCATCGATCTCGGTAGATCCCTCGCTCCAGCTCTCTTCGGCCGAATTCCATCCTGATACCTCTTCCGAAGAATTGGACGAGTCACTGTCATTCTCTTCCTTTTCGCTGGAATCTTTTCCTTTCGCAGGAGAGGTGTCCGAAGCGTGGTTGCTTTTAGAAGGTTCGCGCGAGCAATGCCGGCACTGTGTGGCGCTCAGATCCTTGCCAAAACTCTTGTCTGTGAGTGGGTTGCCTGTACTTTCGAGTGCTTTCACCGTTGGTTGGTCCGCTTTAGCCGCCGCACGACCACGAGGTTCCGTGCTCGCTGGCATCTTTCGTCTTGACGCTACAATTAGAAGCGAATCTCGGCTTGTGATGTCTTCAAAGCAGGCATTTGGATGTTCAAATACTATGTCCAAGCCATCAATTGCGTGGTACTCGCCTCCGCTGTTCACAGAAAACATCTGAGATCCGATCCGCAGAAAATGAAGGTCGGGGGTGAAGGATATTGATTTTAAGTCAGCATCGGCCCACCTTTTTTGATCGAGGCTTGCTGAGATAGTGGTATTAACTTCGAGTAGTGCGGGTACTTCTCGGTCAGGCAAGTTCCAAGTCTTGTGATGGAAGGTGAAGTCTGCTGCATCTGCGGGTTCGCCTGACGGCTGGAATACAACAAGTTTGCTACCATTCTGAGATATGGCCTCATGATATGGCATTTTTCCTGATCCACCGTCGCCTTCATCGCACAACATGAAGCTGGTGTACCGGCCAGAGTTCCGCGAGAGGAAGTTTCGAGGACCTAGTGCGCCCCATAGACAGCGGTCGAGCTCCCCTGCAAGCTGCTTTACGGCCGAATGAGGGTAGCAGCGCGGTTCCTCGCAATTTGCGCAGTCGAGCAGATTGTGCCATTCGCTTATGTAGCTTCGATAGTTCTTGGCGAACTGGGAGTAGCCGTCCGAGTCGTGGCTTGCGAACCATTTTGGGAAGACACGCTTGGTGAACTTGTGATTGGGAGAGCAGCAACTGGTAGTATAGAGGTCAAAATGGCCCTGGACGAAAAGGCTTTGAAGTTGGATCGTCGATTGGAAGTTCGAGGATGTGAGGAAGTCTTCAATCTTTTGACGAAGCTCCGGTGTCTCTTCGACGTGGTCAAAATGCTTGTCCCAGTACTTCGCGGAATAGGTAACCAGATGATGGTCTTTTATGTTATCTTTGAAGGTCGTCAACCATTGTCCCGCATCTCTCGTCAGAAGTTGCGCATATTTGTTCTGCGATAAGTAGAGAAGACATGCGTTAGCGATTGTGAGCTCAGATATTGAGTGTATGGTGGGGCTTGGCGATTCTTGCTGGAAGATACTCTGATTGCGTATCAGGAAGTCCCTGACTGTGCTGTGGAAGAGAAAGCAGAAACGCTCTCCTTGGTTCTCAGGGTCTGATTGCGTTTCAATGAGTGGTGCAAAAATCTTCTCGACAGCCTGTCGCCAGGGAATGTTGCGATTCTGCAATGACCTAGGATTCTCTGAAGAAATTATACCGATAGCTTCTCTTAATTCGGTCAACCGAAGACGCCGCCTAGCGAACGTAATCAAAGAGAAGATTTTGCTAAACTAGTAAGCACGCTGAGAGAAAACACAAACAGAAAAAGAGTCTAACCTGGCCAACTCCCGCTCCCGCTTTTCATATCGAGCAATGATACGTCTGTAGTACGCATCGAGATCTTTTGGCAGACCTTCCTTGATGAACAACTCCATCTCGTCGAAGCTGCTCACCTCGTTCTCGATGGTCTTCAGCATCAGAGTTGCCCAAAGGAAATTTCCATCGGCACGTTGCTTCAGCTCGCTCAGTATCCACGTTCGGGTATCCTGGTCTACCTCGGGATTGCAGATTCCTGGTACCTTTAGGGAAATGTGCTCGTCGACTGCGACCCTGATTTGCTCTTTAACATTCAGAACCAGATGACTCTCTAGGTATTGCCGGATGATAGGCCTGTCTTGGGAACTATACCAGACTCGTACGGTCTTTGCGGAAGTCTCCGCTAAAAGATTGACAAACTCCACGATCTTACTAGCTTCTTTCCATCTAGCCACAGTGCACTCCTCATCTAGGCCATCGAGGAAGATGTAGACTTTAGGGAGCTTACCAACGAGAATCCGCATGAACTCGAACACGTTGATCAAATCGGCACTACTCTTTTGGGACGTTATTTGTAAATCTTCCGGAACATCTTGATTCAGGAGCCAGTAACGTTCGAAAAGTTGAGTGGCCAGGTTTCGGGCGGTGACGATGGCTGTATGCTCGTTGTCGAATTCATAGAAATGAAGACACTGAGCTTGGGTGTCGCCCAGATTTCTTACGTATTCGATGGCATGGGAACACAACACGCTCTTGCCGGAACCAGGCCCGGCAAATAGCCAAAGAATTGGCTTAGAAGATGTCCCTTTGATCCAGTCTTGGAAGTGCGAGTCCTCGAAGAGCCACTCACATGTCGGAGATCCGGTTGCGTGCCGGTTGACATCGAGGTTATTGCGGTGCCTATGTAAGGTGGATTCGTTGATGGTTTGACCGCCAAGCCAGGACCGAATGCGGTCACTCTGCATTTGCCTTCTCCAAGCAGACCCATCATCTCGCTCTTTTCTATTTTCGCATCTCTCAAGGCTAGCCTCCATGCGTTCTGTCCCGGCGTACTGCCCTTCTATTATCGCCGCAACCTTGTCAATCTGGTCGGCATCTTCTTTCAAGTCATCGACAATGTCCTGCAATTTCTTTATACTGAAAGATGTAGATGCTCGCAACAAGGCATTGAGACCGCACCGGCTGCACTCCTTATCCACTCTGGACCAGAACCTGAAGACATTCTTGTACGAGCTGAACAAGAGCTCCTGCATGTCCAGAGACTGGCCGTAGAGCTCATCGTATAAAGTTAATCGCCGCAGCTGCGCTGATAGGGACAGCACTTCGGCCTTGATCTTGTCGATGAGGTCAATGAAGCGACTCAAACCATCGATCGCGACCTTCAAAACACCCCAGAGGACGCATCCCGGTGTCGGATCGGCCTGCGACAGGGTGTCGACGACGCCGTAATAGTCCTTCAGTACCGCGACAACCGGGCCTAGAACTCTCTTCATGATTTTTATGGACGGCTTCTGGGCATGTCTCGTCTCTATTTGGCGAAGAGATTCCTGTATGTCTTCCGGCGTTGGAGGGTTATTGAGATCAAGACGAGCCAGCATTGACCTCTTGCTCTTCTTTTCCGGTAGATTGCGAATGTACTCGTAAAAAGCATGCTCGAAACCGGATGGGGTCCTATCGTTTGACTGATTAGTATAATCGATTGCCTCTTCAAGGAAGTGAGCCGGATACCTTAGCTCTTTCATGGCACCCATGCTTGGTAGCTATTGGACTGTTACGGGGAAAATGTTGAAGCAGTCCTCAGATAGCCTTCTTGAAGAGCACCAAGGGTTACTCAAATATATTTCTTTCCATTCGGCTTGGGCAGTGTGGAAGTGAGCTTGATACTCATATTGGGCGAGTTACGGGTGACAAGCCACACAGAAGCAGCGGTGAGATTATTCTTCTAGTGTCAACGAGCTGAGATAAACTGGAAAGTAAGTGGGCATTTGATATTTCGACCGGGCGTGCTGATTGGTCAGAAGGGCAAAGTCCGCCGGGGGGCTGAGCAAACTTTATTTGTAGGCAAACACTCAGATGTTTAGTGAACGCTCAAGCGCCTCTAGATTGGCCTATATTGGTCGCCTGATAATGTAAAGTCAATATTTTACAAGCCATTCTAACTCCATCTAGACATATAAGCTGCGCGCGAGCCGCAGCTGAGCAGCGGAAAAAAGCAAGCGATATTAAGTTATTAACGGCGGACGGCGGACCTCAGCCACACGGTCGGTAAGGGTCTGCGCATAAGCTCGCATTGGCTTTTGCCAGCTGATATAACATCGTTTGCCGTCCAAAGCTTCCATACTCTCCCAATATTGCTCCAGTGTCCGAATGCAAAGAAGAGCGACAATATTGTCGCTCAGAGCCTAGCACCCGGGGAAGCCTTCCGCGAATAACTCGACACGAGAGAAGGGCAATCCCGCTTTGCAGCCATGGGTGAGATCGCAGTCGACGGCGGCGAAAAGGATGTCAAGAAAGAGGTGCAAGTGAGGGTGACAAGTGTGAAGGAAGATGAGAAGGACAAGGCAGAGTCAGGGAAGCCAGTTCCAAACCGCATATTGCGATACGCCGAAGTGTGAGTCTGGTTCGCTCGCGATTCGGGTTACACGTCCCTGGAATTCTACTGACACCTTGCTTCACAGATTCGATTTGTAAGCTTCTCTGGAGACTTTGCCAGGAAATCGTGCCCCCAATACTGACCCCATCAGGCGCACATACACCACAAAGCTTGTCAAGTCCGGCAAACCAGACAAGAAGCTCGACAGGAAGAAGCCCGTCTTGGTCGAAAGACGCATTATCAACCACAAAGGCCAGCATACCCACACCGAGGTCGATGTCAAAAGCCCAGCCCTACGTGATGTTCTTATCGAGATGAACAAAGATGTGGAGGGTCTATCGCTCCTGAAGGAGCCTCCATTTGTAAGTCACTCTGTATCTTGACGAGCTGGATTGCCACTTCTCCGGGCAAATTGCCTGTCAGCCGTCATGGAATGCTGCAGCTATCGACACGGGAACTTGCAATACATGCAAGTAGGGTAGCAAATGCACCAGGATCGTCCATTCAATCCAACAACTTCTATGTTTTGGAGAATCGAATGCTGGCTTTCTAGGCTACTGTACCTACTGAAGTAGAATCTCCTTACTTTGCTAATATTTCTGCGGAACATCTAGGCTGATCCAAGCCTCTTCTTCCATTCTCGATTCGCCCTGAAAGACCGGCTATCACTCGAAGAAAAAAACGAATCTGCGGATTTATCCCTCGTCGCTGACCTCTCTGTTGCCCTGCAATACGTTGAAGAGCAGCACGGAAGCAACATCGCCAGCTTGGGAAATATGCTGCCCGCCAATGAGGTCACGTGGTCACTACTCTGGGCTTTATTTACGCCCAATTGCATGATGTACCATTTCTACCAATACACCGAACAACCTCAGGTATTATTGATGCGTCGCATCCGACAGCGTTTCCGAAAAGATGGCACACCCTACTGGCATGTCATGTGCGACATGATCGCAGACGACGGGCTCAAATTCGGATATACCAAAGATCTTGGCATAGCCAGCCGACCCGATCTCCACTCCGACCTGGAGATCGACCAGTACGATGGCGCGAGAAGAATCCAGGATCTCATCGTACATCCTCTGGAATATGCGCCGAACCCGGGGCAAATCCGGAAAGAGGTGACTGAACGAGGCAAGAAGTACGCACGTATGATTGGCAACACATATTGGGAGACCAGCGGGCCAGCCATGCGAGAAACGATGAACGACCGCTACGAGGTAAACCGCTTCAAATTCAGCACCCACGGCCGCGCAATGATCGACACTGCCTCCTTCCGCACGTACAACCCAAACTGGGCTTGCATTCCAACCGTGCAGTCGACGCTCGACAGAACGCAACTCTCAGACGACCAACATCTTATCTGTGCGCCTTTCGTGGGTGGCTTTGGGTTCGGTGACAAGAAATGGGGCGGGTTCCCCGTCTCTCGCTTGCAAGAAGTCGTCTGGAGCGACGAGCCATTCCATTCGCTCGTCATTGGTGCGAAGCAGAAGACTCTAATCCATTCGCTTGTCAAGCAGCATTCCTCCAAAGGTACCGGCTACGACGATGTCATTCAAGGGAAAGGTCTCGGTCTCATCGGTCTCCTGAGTGGTCGTCCTGGATGTGGTAAGACCTTGACGGCAGAAGCTGTCGCGGAAGTGACCAAGAGGCCATTGTATGCCGTTAGCGCTGGCGAATTGGGTACTGATGTGGAAAAAGTGGACAAGCAGTTGACCCTGATCCTAGAATTATCGCATCGATGGTCCGCTGTGCTGCTACTAGACGAAGCGGACGTATTTCTCCAGGAGCGCGACACCAAAGATGTGGCTCGAAACGCTCTAGTCTCGATTTTCTTACGGCAACTGGAGTACTTTCAAGGGATATTGATTCTCACCACCAATCGCATTGGGGACTGCGATCCGGCTTTCGAGAGTGAGTACCTTCCATTGCACTTTCGGCAACCATTGTGGACTGACAGCTACGCTCATCCAGGTCGTATCCACTTCTCCATCCACTACCCGGACCTCGACGTCGCCGCGCGGCGGACCATCTGGAAAATGTTCATCGAGCGAGCCGACGGGCTTATCACCTACCCGGAGGTATCGAAGCTCGCCGAACACGTCATGAATGGGCGCCAAGTACGTTACCCTTTATCGCCGCCGAGCATCCCCACAAAAGATAGACACTGACCATGCTCAACAGATCAAACACGCCGTCGGGAGCGCGCGAAGCATTGCGCGCGAGCAGAACCAACGATTAGACGTCAAGCATATAGACTCCGTGCTCGAGGTCGTCGAGGCATGGAATGTTGCCAAAGCGCTGAAATAGAAGCCAGAAGTAGCACTCAGTAGAACATAGCGTTACGATATCATCTCGTCGTGCAAGACTGCGCCTGAAATCCCCTTGCTCCATCATCGTTCGATACATAGGCCTCGAGCCCGGTCACCGATGCTCAAGAAGCCTGTGCCACCCTGCAAAACCGCCACCCATGCCCGTAGGACCGACCGTAGAAGACTCCCACCTCGCTGCACATGCAGCAGATCCGTGTAAAAGTCCACCGCTTCCATAGCTCCCAAGGTTGCTGCATAAGCCCATGATCCCGGGCCCAGAAAACACAGGCCAACGTACCTCATCCAACCCCATCTCTTAACGCACCATGACAATTTCCCAACGATGAAACATCCTGCCTGCCTGCCTGCCTCCCTCCCTCTCTCTCCTGAACAAATCTCACACCGACCTTCCAACCCTGCCTAGTGCGAAGCAAGCGAAGCCGAATTGCGAAACCATCCCGTCGAGGCGGCGTCATTACGTTGAATGCATCGAAGCATGATATACAAAATGAAGACCGTAGGTGCAGCGACTGAGAGGGGTACATACAACGGGAGCCACGGATGTTGAATTCGCTAAAGAGCAGGACGCACAGAAGTCAGGATCGGAGCCTGGGCGTCCTCTCTCCAACTCGTAGATATTGTGGACACGATCGCATCCCTATCGGTGGCTAGCGACGAGAGTACGTGTTGGAATCAGCCAATAGGAGGTCAGCATATCCACACACTACTAAGTTCCAAAGAGGTATTATAACTACGCCTTATGGTGGTAAATAGCCTTAGCGTGGCTTCACATTATAGATAGGTAGTCATCTCTATCCTTTCTATATACTTCTTCATAGAACATAATAATAAATAACTATACTTTATGATTTAAGATTATTAAGTGTATATTATTTTCAATAGATTATAAGCTCGGAATTCCGCTACCGTGGTCTCTACACTAATATGTGCTAGGGCGTATCCTTCCCAGTAGTGAAAAGCTTGCCAAGTACTGGTTTTTAACTATTTTTGATTCTTAGGGAGATCCCCTAAAACCCCTCGAACCCTTCGAGGGCTCTTTAAGGGCTCTCCGAGAGCTTCTATCGAGGGGCTATTAAAGCAAGCTCGAAATTTAATTATTTTAATAATATTTAATTAATTTTAAGCTTACTTTAATAGCCCCTCGATAGAAGCTCTCAGAGAGCCCTTAAAGAGCTTTAAAGAGTTTAAAGGATTTTAAGGAATCTAACTCTAAGAATCGAGAGAGACGTTAGAGAGAGACGTTATAGTTTACTGAGAATCGAGAGAGACGTTGTAATTTATTTAACATACTCAGAGGGAGACTCTCTAAAACCCCTCTAACCCTTCGAGAGCTCTTCGAGAGCTCTTCGAGGGCTTTTATCGAAGGGGCTCTTCTCGCGAGCTCGATAAATCTTAGTTTTTAATATATCTTTACGAATACTTTATTAAATTTCATTTTCGCTATATTATTTAAAAGCGTATAATTAACTCTATAAATTTATAAATTTATTTTATTATTATTTATTACGTAATATTAAAGAAATTAAATAGAATAAATTAATAAAGTTAATATTCGAGATTTAGTCTTATAATACTTTCTCTTTTAAACGTACTCGCGTATACTCGTATTTAGATCGAAAATAAAGAAATAAGATATATTTTAAATTAGAAATAGTAAAATTTAATAATCTAATTAGTTACTAGCCTCTTAGCGTAATATCTATTCTTATTTTTAAGTCTTAAGTATTAAGAAAGTAAGCTTTTTAATTAACTAGAAATATTTACCTATTTAATAATTTAATATTATAGAAGTTAAATAAATATTCTTATATTCTTATTATATATTTTCTATTTACTCTTTTATTCTTTCTTCTATAAATAGCTATATAAGATAATTATATAGATATTTAATTAATATATATAAAAGAATAAGATAGAACTAAGCTTGAAAATCTTGAATTTATATATATAGCCAATTATTAATTTAGAGTTACTACGCTCTTTGATTAGATTAGCTAAGTTATCGCGGATAAATAAATTAGCGTCCGCAATTATCAAAATCTCGCCCTTCCGCGCCTCCCTTATTTAAAAATAGATGTACGTTATTTACAATAGTAATAACTTTTTTTGTTTTCTATTGAAATTTTGAAATTTTTTATTTTAAATTTTGAACCGCTATTTGCGCTTTTCGAATTTTTAAGAATTTTAAAAATTTATCTTATAACTATTAAAGCGCAAGGAATTCAAATATCGCTCACCAAAGTTCGCTCACCAAAGATCGCTCACCTATTTACTCGATAGCCCTAATCAAAAAAATAATTATGAATTTAATTCATAGGCCTTTACTCGTATATATATAACTATATTAACTTAGATCTAGAATTTTCTAAAGTTTAAAGAATAGGAAAATTATTAGCCTTAATTAAAGAAGATAAAGAGTATCTTAAAGTACTACGACCTATAGAATATAGTAGAATAAGAATTAATATTATTTCTAGACGATTTATTAGAGAAAGTTATCGTTACGAATATATTAGCTAATAGAATTTATCGTATAAGAATTATTATATTAGAGCTTATTAACTAGTAGATTTTAAGATATAATATCGATGTAAAGATTTAAAAGAACCTTAATAATTAAGTATCGAAATTTATCTACTCGATATATAAGAATAAATTAGCTAAAGTAATAGAAGATAAGAAGATAATTATAATAAGGTAGATTAAACTTTAAAACGACTATATAAACTCCGAATTTATTCTTTACTTTACTAAGTTATAGAAATTATAAAATATTATTATAATTAATAGTAATAACTTAATTAAGACTTATATTACTAATATATATATAAAATTTAAAAACCTTAAGCGTATAGAAGCTTTAATCGATAGATGAATTCTTATTATTATAATCGTATTCTATATCTTTCTTAATATATTATTTAATCTTATAGTTTATTAGAGTCTAGCGTATCTTAATAGAGTTATCTACTATTATCTAATATCTTCTATCTATATAGCTATTCGATATCTAATTATCTTATTTAATATATCTATATTAATATTATATCTATATTAATTCTAATACTATAACTAGATTATCTTATTTACTATATTTAAATTAATAGACGAATTTAAGAAATCTATTAATAAAGACTTTAATAAGATATTAAGTTAAGTTATTATATTTCTAAATAAATCTATTATATAGATAATATATTATAAAGAATATCTATTAAGATAGCGTAATAATCTTATAACTAGTTAGAGAGATAAAGTAATTACTAAACTAGTTTATTTATATAGCTAGTAAATTTAAAGAAATTATTATCTAATTTAATAATTATATAACTAATTATTTAAGCGAAGTAAAACTATTTAAAAGAACGATATTTAGACTATTTATAATTTTTATAATAGCTTAAATAATCTATAAATTAAGAAAAAAAGTCCTCGTAAATACTGGCCGGAAAGGTATGGAATATTTCATAGGATATCCCATATCAAGTAATATCACACCGTACTCGGGTATGGTATGAATAGGGTCGGATATCATATTATTTTTCTGATATGGATTCGGGATCTTGGCGGGATATTTCACGGTATGGTATATCTATGGGATTATATCATGGAATAGTATATATATAAAATATCTCTACTGAGATTTCTATATTTATAGAATAATCCGACTGAGATATATAGAATATATTTATTCTTCTTTATTGAGAGAGAGGGAATATAAAGAGTAATTTAATATAGCTATTTATCTTTTTATTAATAGTAATAATTAGAATAATAATTAGAACTATAAGCGTCTCTATTCTTCTTTTTAAAATTATAATATAAAAGAATATTCTAAATTTTAAATCTTTAAATATTATAAGAATAAAATTCTATAATTATCTTTATTTATATATTTATCTTAACGCGTTAGATAAGTTTAATAAACTTTATATTCGTTCTTCTCTTAAACTCTAATTTACTCTTCTATTCTACTCTATCTCAATTTTATTAAATACTTTAAGTCTACCTCTATCTAATTAAACTTATTAATTATTTATAAATAAATTCGCTTTTTAAGTTATCTTAAATCTTTTTATTAAGATTAGATTTATTATTATTAACTCTCTCTAATTATAAGCTTATCGATTATCTCTTTATATATTATAAAGTATTAGCGATATATCTTAATAAATTTATAAATATTAGATTTATCGAAGTATTTTTTATAAGCTTATTATCTTTATTAATATAATTATTACGATTATTAATTAAATTTTTATATAAAGTACTATTAGCTCTTTTAATTTAATCTAATATATTAAAATCTTCTTTAAGATTAAGTCTAGTCTATTTAAGCTTATTTTCTCGATACTTTATATAAAGAATTATTATTAGAGTATAGAATATCGCTAGTAAATAATACTTTTAAGTATTATAATATCTTTTAATTATTAAGAAGTATTATTTACACGTAATAGCCCCCGCGAAAAGATAAAAAATATTATAAGCTATTTAAATAATTATAACGTATTTAGACTTTAATTTCTTCTATTATTTTAGAATTAAAAGATTTACTAGATTATTAAAAGAAGCTTTATAAAGATTAGAGATAAGATTATAACTAGAATAATAACTAAAAGACTTATTATTTCATTTATATTATTAAAGCTAATTATATTTATTCTTATTATCTAAATTCTTAACCTCGAATTCTATCGCTTAATTAAGCGTATTCTTATTTAATTAATTTATTCGCTTAGCTCTTTATAATTAACTACTTATATTAATATTTTAATAATTTTAAAATATCTTTTTAAGTGCTTTCTAGTAGATTTTTATCTATAACTTCTTTTTAGTATTAATCTTCTAATTTAATTTCTTTAACTTTATATTATTATAATTTAAATATAAAAGCGTAACTTATTTATATAGATAATTTAAATTTAATTAAGTTCGATTATAGTAGATAGCTAATTTCTTATAAGCCGCCTTAAAAGCTTTAAGAAGTTCTTTTTTCTAAGAAACTCTCTTTCTTCTTAATTTTCTAAGCTTTTTATCTATATAATTAAATAGATAATTATAAATATTAAAGACGTAATAAATTATAGTCTTCTTTTCTCTATTTATTAACTTTATAAATTTATAAAAAGACTTAATAAGCTAAATTAAATATTAAATCTATTAGAAATTAATTAAAAATTATTTAGACGTCTAAACTATAATTTCTATTTATAATTATTTTTTATTACTTAATCTTAAGTAGATAGCTAATCTATTCTTTAAAAAGTGTATAATATTAATATAAAGAAGTAGAGCGCGGATTAATATTTAATAAATTAAATTTTAGCGAGTCTTAATATTCTAAAAGAGCTTAAAAGAGCGTCTCTAATAGTATTACTTTTTTTTAGAAAGTTAATATTTATCTAATATTAAAACGTTTTTATCTTAAAGTCGTTTAGCTTATAATATAAAAAAGATCTTTTTACGCTAACTACTAGTATTAATATATATAATAATTTTTCGAATCTTAATATAATTAATAATATAATAATTAGAATAATAATAAGAAATATTATATCTTTACTAGGGTTATCGATAGATTAATTATACTTATTTAAACTTAATTCTTATCTTCTTTATTATTCTAGCTTCTCTAAAATTTCTTATTTATTAAAGTAATCTTAATATTATCTAGAAGTTCTTTTAAGACTAATTAAATAATATATATTATATAAAGAATATATTATAAACGATTTAAAAATTTAAATTCTCTAATATTAAGCGGGTTTTCTATTACGAAAATAGAAAGATAAATAATTAAATTATTAAAGAGTATATTATTATTATTAGTATTATTAATTATAAATTTAAATATATAAAATTAAATCTTATATTTTATAAGAATTAAATTAATAATATTTATAAGTTTCTAGCTAGTATATTTATCTTCGATATATTTAAAATCTATAAGAATCTTATACTATTATTAATTAATATTAATAAAAAAGATTAGAATTATTATAAATAATTGGCGGTTATAAAATAACTAATAATCTAAAATTAGAGAGACTTTAATATTATCGATTAGTAAATTCTTTAATAATTCTATCTCTAACTCTATAGCTTTTCTTATTAATTAATTCTTTATAATAAATATCGATTTTAATTATATATTAAAGTCGAGATAGTATAAAAGTTATAATATCTTAGAATTATTAGTAATTATAAATAAAATACTAATATTTATAATTTAGCGACGAAATTATTTTAAAAAGTCTTCGCGTATAAGCTTTCGGTCTTCTAGTATTATAAGAGAATCTTAATATTATTTTTTCTAGAATAAATAGTAAGCTAGATATTTTATTTATTATTTTATTTATTAATAGTTTATATTATCTAGCTTAGAAATATATCTAATTTTTATAATTATCAATTAAATTCGTTTATTATAAACTACTTAAATTAGATTTCTTAATATATTCTTTAAACTTAATATATATTATTATATCGCTTATTTTATAATCTATAAATAGATAAATTAGAATCTTATCGTAGTGACGATAAATAATATATAACTCTTCGAAATCGACGAGCGTACATTTATTAAATTATATTTACTTCTAAAATTTTCTAATTTCTAAGTCTTAATAAATAAGTTAACGATTACTATTAGATTTAAATTAATTTTATATAATCTATACTATCTTTATTTATTATTATATTTATTATTTTTTATTATTAATATTAAAAAGAAAGTAAGATTTATTACTATCTTTATATCGAAATATACTTATTAATATCTTATATTAAATATTATTAGTTAAAGAAGTCGAGTTTACGCTAAATAAAGATTTAGTTAATATCTTAAGATTAAGATATTTAAAGAGAAATTAAAAGAGATATATAAATAAATAAAATATTAGAAATAAAATAGAATTAATATTTAATATATAAATTCTATCTTCTCGCTATAATAGAAACTTATATCGCTTTAAAAACTTATATCGCTTTAATAATATATTACTATATTATTCTTAATATTTTAAATTAGAGATTAATTCTTTCTAATTAATATTATAATTAGCGATTATATATTTAAGAGTATATAATAATATTAATATAGAATTAATATTTAATTTAATTAATTTAAAACTCTAATTAGTCTAGCTATTAACGCTTCTCTACTTAATATAATATATATTTAATTTACTTTAATACTACTTATTCGTCGTTATATTATTCTAATTATTAAAATTAAGAATTATATTTTTTTAATTAATATTCTAATTATTAACTATATTAATAAAAGCGTATATTAATATTTTAAAATTATTAAATAAATTCTATTAGGCGTTAATATAGAATTAGAATCTAATTTAAACGCTTTAATAATTTAATTAGTTAAATTAGTTATTATCTAAATCTTCTATATATAAAAATTAAACCTTTTATCGCGCTAAAACTATTCTTAAATATTAATATCTTTTTTATTAATATAACTCTCTCTTATTCGAGTAATATTATAATATCTTTTACTCGGGCGTTAAAATATTAGAGTATCGCATTTTCCGCTTTTAATTAAGCGATATCGTCTTTAAGTCGATATCTTTAATCTTATAAAAATAATAATTAATTCGTTATAGACGAAGGCGAAAAAGGAATAATATCTTCTTTTATCTTTATAATAGAAGGAGAGAAGAAAGTAAGTAAATTAATTATAAGTTATACGCGGCCCGACATCTAAGGATAACGAATTAGTAAAGTTATAATATTAAAATAAAGAGCTTTTCTTATAATTAATAAATGTGAGATTAAATAGAAATTAGTTAGATTAATAAGATTATCTTTAATAGATATATCGCGTATATAAAGAATATCGAAATATACGAAATATATATAAAATATAAGAGGGGGCGTATATATATAGCTATAGATATTTAAAGTATATTTGAAATATAGAAAGAAGCGCTTATATATAGCTTTACGATATATATTAGTAAAAAAGAAGTCGATCTCTTTTTCTAATTAGCTTTCTAATTAACGTTTAGACTTAATCTATCTTTAAATAGTATTTTATTCTAATAAGATTTTAATTATATAATATTAGTTAGCTCGATAATAAATATTTAATATTATTCTTTTTTAATCTACTCTTTTCTTTCTTAAAAATTCTTTTTATTATTATAGTATTTATATTATAGTATACTTATTTATTATAATACTATCTATATCTAAAGAAAATAAAATTATTTTTCTTATATTCTATAGTTAAATTAAATTAATAATATTATTTTTATAAAGTAAGTATACGCTTAATAGCGCTATATCTCTTAATACGATAACTAATTATAATATTAAATATAATTTATTAATATATAATATTATTATCTATTAAAGCTATTAACTCGATAATTATAAAAGTTTAGAAAATTATTAATAATTTATTAACTACTAATCTAGGCTTATCTAAATTATTAAAGTAAAGTAAAAATAAGACTTCGCGAAGGTAAAAATTAGAAGATTATACGCGAAGTTTAAAAAGTATAATTATAAATAAAAAAAGTGCGTAATTATATTAATTATATATATCTAAACTAAATAGTAAATTAATTATATATATTAATTATATTATTACTAATTAAACTTTAAAGCTTATATATTAAAGAAAATCCGCGGATTATAGAAGTTAATAAACTTAATTATTTCTCGAATTATATTTACTCGAGTAATAAAGAAGATCTTAATTTATATAGCTTTAAATTCGATTAATTTACTTCGAATTTAATTTTTTATACTAAGCGCACTTTAAGAAGCTATAAAGATAAAATTAGCGAGTAATTTTAATAATATAACTTACTCTTTAGTAATTATAAATAAAGAAAATTACTAACTAATATCTAGCGGCTTAATTATATATATTTTATATAAAAAGAATTACTTTATAATTAAAAGATATATAGCTTCTTAGATAATTATAATAAGATATAAGCTTATAAATAATAATATAGTATTATTAAAGTCTAGACGTAGTTTTTACAAAAAGGAAATATATAATAAATAAAAGAAAAACTATTCTAAGTTGAGGATAAGATATTCTAATTATTATTCTACTTATTACGCTTAATTAATAATATTTAGCTATTATACTTAATCTAATAACTTTATATATTTTATATTTATAGAATAAAACTTCTTAAATCGATTTAAATATAGATATATATTTATAAAAATATTACTGCTCTAGTAAAAGAGGTTTCTCGTTCTAGAATCTATATTAAAATTAAAGGTTATATCTCTACGCTTAATAGCTTTAGTTTCTATAGTTATTATTAATATCGCGACTAAATTCGTATAGTAATAGTATATCTTTTTTATTAGCGGGTATTCTTATATTCGATAGCTTTAATTTCTATAATTATTATTAATATCGCGATTAAATTCGTATAGTAATAGCACGCCTTTCTTATTAGCGGGTATTTCTATATTTAATAGCTTTAGTTTCTATAGTTACTATTAATATCGCGACTAAATTTATATAGTAATAATATATTTTTCTTATTAGCGAGTATATTAATAATCGTAAATAGCTGAAATATGATAGAAAATAGTAGGTGACTCTTAGTAATATCCGGTCTTAAATCTATAACTTCTTTATCTCGTTTAAGAGTAAAGATATTTATATCTAGAATTTAAAGTAAGTATATTTTAATATATAATTATTAAATATCTAGATATAAATCTTTTAATTAAAAAATTAGTTTCTTTAGAGTTAATTAGTATAATTATAATAATAATTAAAAGTATAATTATTATATTATATAGCGTTATTTAATAAATTAAATTTAATAGATTTCGCTAGTATAACGCTAGATAGGTTTTAAGATATTAAAGTTATAAGTAGAAATTCTCTCTTTCTTTCTTTCTTAGTATCTTAAATTTTTTTTTTTATTAATATTTTATATCGTAATTATTTTATCTTATCCGCCTTAATTTAATTTAATAATAATATACTATTAGCAATTATTAATCTCGATAGTAATTTTATTATATTATCGTTATATAGAGATAGCGACGTTAATTTATATACTTTATTAATCTATTTAAAAGATAATATAAATCTTAATAATTTTCTTATTAATATGAATAATTAGTCGGATAATCGCTCGTTTAATCTTTATATTAGAGTTTTAAGTTAAAAGAAAATTTTAAAGTCTTCTAGCCGTAAAAAGATGATTGCGAAAAAAATCGAATAAGATAAGTCTTTAGTTATTCGCGCTCTCGGTGTAAAGATTATAAAAAAGAGTATTTCGAGGTCTTTACTTATAAAGACTAAAAATCGATATTAAAAGTAAGAAAGTAAGTATAGTAATATAATATATTAATAAGTAATACGTATATATAATTAATAATATTTTAGCTGTTGCTTTATGGGAGATTAAAAGATATTAGAAATTAATTGATTTACTTCTTCTAAAAAGACCTTTCGCTCGTATAATATAAGAGATTATTAATACGATATTACTATCTTATCGTATTATATAAATTTAAGCTTTTATATTAAATACGTTATAAGAAGCTATCGAAGCGGCTTTAATATCGGAATTTTATCGTATATTAGCTTTTTATTAAGTTATTATTCTATTAATAAATTATATAGTTAATAACCTCTACGCTATTTATAGTAAAAGAGTTATATTAATAATTAAAGATATAAAGCTTATATAGACGATACGTTAATATATAATAAAAGGAAGTATATAAAAAATAAGAATAAGATAATTAAAAGTGCTTTACTTAGATAGAAGAGGGTTAAGATACTTAATATAGAATAGAATTCTAATTATCTTTCTAATTATCGAAAAATATATAAATTTATTATCCTAACGATAATCTCTTTATATTCCCTTTATTAGCGAGAATTTCTTATTCGAATAAATATATAGCTAATAATTCTAATACGGAAAATAAAATCTCGAATTTTTAGATTTTAAAGTATTATAAGTTAAATAATAGTTATAAATGATTTTAGTATAAACTAGATTAGAAGTAAGAATTTAAATATAATCTTTATTATTAATAAGGAGATCGCTAAGAAAGAGATAGTATTTAGTATTAATTTATATGAATGGAATATAGCTAAACTATAAAACGCGCTTATAAACTAAATAAGAATTTGAATAACTTATAAATATAGATTTTTTTCACGAAAGCTCGTTAAGATAATCTACGAGAGTATAGAATTTTTATTATTTCTATATTCTTATATCGTTAATAGCTTTATCTATAAGAGTATTTAATAAAATAAAGATATTAATTCGATTAAAGACTTAATCGATAAAAATTTCTTTCTAATTTATAAAAGTACGCTCTAAACTTAACTAAATGTTAGAAATTAGAAATTTATACTTAATTGCTATAAAGCATTATTTTAGCTCTACGCGAAGTCTAAAATTTAAGATCTAAATTATAGAACCGACTATATTTATTACGTATATAAGATAGAGAAGAAGTATTAATAATAAGCGAGTAAAGGGATACTTAGGGCGTAATAATAATTACTTTAAGAGAGGATTTTAAGCGATAATATTAATTACGTATATATATCGAGAGTATAAAATAAGATCTTGAATTTTTAGATTTTATAGTATTATAAGCTAAATAATAGTTATAAATAAACTTAGTATAAATTAAATTAGAAGTAAGAATTTAATATAATAGCGGGAATTTAAGATATTATTCGTAAGATCGAAAAAGAAAAAGTTAAAAAGTTAAGAAAGAAAGATAAAAATAAATTTGATAGAAATATTAAAGCTAGTAAGAAGGAAAGTTCGAAGAAAAACGTATATCTAACGAATATAGATATCTGAGATATAAATCTTAATTAAGAAGTATTATTTATTTCTAAGTATATCTATAAGTAGAAAGTACTCGCCGCGTAAAAAAAGATATCGTAGTCGAAAAGAACTATATCTTAAAATCGACTATAATTCTTAATAGAAATATTAAAGAAGTTTATAAGATAGATAACGTAAACGGCTAGAAACTTAAGAGTATAAAGTTATTACTTTATTATTATTAAGTATAAGAAATAGCTTTTATAAAGAATTGAGAGATTAGCGATAAAGAGTTATTAAGTAATATATTAGTAAGTCTACTATCTTTTAATTATTTTAAAAAAATTTATAGACTCTAAGAATTAGCGTTCGATATAAGAGGAAAGAATTTATAATATAGAATTCTAAGTATCTTTCTAATTAATAGATAGCGAAATCTATTATAATCTCTTCTTTTAAGCTCTTATATCTAAGTATTTATATCTTAATAATAAAAATAAAAAGTAATTTGAAATCTTATTATTATAGTTATTAGCTATTATTCGAAAGATCTTTTTTACTCTATTATTATTTTTATCTAGCTCTTATTTATTTAGCGTATAATTATAATCCTTCGATTATTATTTAGCCGAGTCTAGTAAATCTAGAAAATTATTATTATTCGTATTAAATTATTATACTATCAAATTCCTCTATACTACGCGCTCGGTCTTATTGAAATAAATATATAAAAGTAGTAGGTCGAATTTTAATTAATTAGTTTAGGTGATTTTTAGTATACTTTTATTAGAGAGAGAGTAATAAATAAAAAGAGTATTTACTATAGGATTCGTCTATATATAATTATATATTTTTTTAATCTAAAAATTATAAGTTAATAATTTTATATACGCGAGAAATAATAATAGTATATCTTATAATCGATCTTAGAAGAATAGTTCTATATCGTAAAATCTCTATACTTATATTTCTTAATCGTATAATAAGATTTATAGTTATAAGAGTCGATATATATTATTTTCGCTCATAGAGACTAATAAGTCCTTTATTAAAACTTTTAAATTATTATAAAAATAAGAAGTAATCTCTATTTATAAAATTGCTTAATTATATTAGATAATCTAATTAATAGCTTTAAGTTATTATCTAATAATATACTTATCTCTTATTTTTCCTCTTTTTTATTTATCTTAGAGTTGCGAGATAGATGAGATTATTTAATATTTCCTCCTCTATTAAATTTTCCCATTATAAATTTATACTCTTATCGTTATTAATAGCGCTTTTTTATTTTTAATTATTTAGACTTAATTATATAACTAATATAGATATATACTTTTTCTTTAGAATATTAAATAAAAAAATTATATATATTAATATCTAATAATATTACGATATAGTTAATCTTATTATTTATAAAAGTATATATTTTTAATCTCTTATAATATCTTTTTCTATTTCTTTAAATTTACACTTTTAAATCTATTTATATTTTTAACTTTATCTCTCGCGATTAATATCGTATTAAGATCGATAATAAATAACTTTTATAAGCGAGCTCTAAGTGGATTATATACTTCGAGAGCTATCGTATATCGATAAAATTTAATAGTATAAGAATTCTAAGAGAGCTCTTTTATTACTTTACGCTTATAATTTTTAATATTAATTAAATAATTATAAAATCTTAATAGTAATGAAAATAAGAAGAATTCTATTAAAAGACTATTATCGCGAAGTATTCGCTAAAGATTATTTATATCGTCTACTTCTATATATATAATTAAAATTATAAATTTAATTTTACTTTATAATAATAGAGGATTTTATCTTTTACTTTTAATAATAGATTATTTATAATTCTATTATTATTTATTTTCTCGCTATATAAAATTATTATTACGTTAGTTTTATAGTATATATATTTACTAGATCTATAAACGATAGTATTTAAAAGATATTTTATAAGAAGAAAATGAAATATAACTTCTAAGTATCTTTCTAATTATCTTTCTAATTATTATAATATTATAATAAATAAAAAAAAAAAAAAAAAAGAAGAAGTAGTATATAAAAAGCTTATCGTTCTTATCTTAATTCGTAGCGCTCGCGTAAAACTTAAGATAATAATTAATATTATAAAATTATAAGATTTTTAGATAAAGAAGAATAAAATAGATATAATAAAAAACTTGAAGAAGAATTAAAGTTTAAATTTAAAGAAAAGTTCGCGAGTTTAATTATACGCTAATAAGTTAGTTAGTAATTAGTAATTAATTCTATTAGTATATATAATAGAATAAAATAGAGTTAAGCTTAAAAATCTTAAATTTATATATATAGTTAATTATAAATTTAGAGTTATTACACTCTTTAATTAGATTAGTTAAATTATCGCGAATAAATAAATTAATATTTATAATTATAAAAAAAATGTAGTTGAATAGCTCTAATTAAAAAATAGATATATATTATTTAATTTTAGAATAACTTTTTATTTTCTATTAAGATTTTAAGATTTCTTTCTAAAATTATAGAACGAAATAAGGACTTTTAGATAAAAAAAGAATTTCTAAATTTAGTCTTATAATTATTAAAGCGTAAGGAATTTAAATATCGCTTATTAAAGTTCGCTCGATAGCCGGATAGCCCGCTTATCAAAGTTCGCTTATTAAAGATCGCTTATCTATTTACTCGATAGTCTTAATTAAAAAAATAATTATAAATTTAATTCGTAGGCCTTTACTCGTAAAAAATATAATATCTTATAAATTTTAATAGAATCTTTTATTTTTTAAGATAATAATAGAAATCTATTATTAAATATAATACTTATTAATTAAATAAGAAAATAAAATATTTAAATTATACTTATAATACTTATAATTTTATAATAATAGATTTTTTTTATAATTTAATAGAATATAATTTTTAATATAATATAATTTTTTAAAAGTATAAATTAAATACTTTATATAGTATTAATTATAAAGATAATTAGAATTCTAAGTCGAATATAAATCTAAGATTAATATAATAAATAAATATCTAATAGATTTTAATTAAAATCTTTTATTTTCTAAAATAATAATAAGAATTTATTATATAAATATAGTATTTATTAATTAAATAAGTAAGTATAATAAATATATTTTTATATTAAAACTATTATTATAATATAGATAGTTTTATAATAATAACTTATTTTAATTTTTTAATATAATATAATTTTTTAGAATTATAATTTAATAATTTTATATAATATTAATTATAAAGATAATTAGAATTCTAAGTTAAGAATTAATATAATAATTAAATATATATAGACTTTAATAAAATCTTTTATTTTTTAATATAATAATAAGAATCTATAAAAATATATAATTATTAATAATTAGATAAGAAAATATAATATATATTTATATTAAAACTATAATTATAATATAAATAATTATATAATAATAAAAACTATTAATTCTTTAATATAATATAAATCTTTTAAATTATAAATTAAATATATTATATAATATTAATTTTAAAGATAACTAGAATTTAAAGTAGAATATAATCTTATAAGTAATATTATAATTAAGAATTATATTATAAATTAAGAAAGTCGATAATTTAATTATAAAGTTTTTTATTCTATTATTTATAGTAGTTTAAAAGTCTATCTAAATTAAACTATAAGCTTTTAATTTATTATTATACTTATATATAGCTTAATATTAAACGATTTTAGAAATTTATATAAAAGTAGTATATCCTTAATTTATAATATTACGTATTTATTATAAATTGTTAATAGTTAAATATCTATATTCTATTATTAATAAATTTCGTATAAGAATAATAAAAAGTTTTACTTAAAAAATTATTAGATAGAAAAGATTTTATTATCTTTTATATCGTCTCGATAGTAGAACTTTATTAACGATACTTAATATTATTTTCGATTTTATCTATTATATCTAACGAAATTTCTCGAATAAGTTTTAAAAATAAAGCTTTTGAAATTAATAGCTTAGTCAACTTCTAAAAGCGTTTAATTTCGCGAAGAGTAATAATTAATAAATTATAATTAGAAAGATAATTAGAAGTATATATAAGATTAAACTTATTATCTAGATAGAATCTATATAATTTTCTTATTTTAGATATATAACTAGCGGCGCTTTTTTTTTATCTATACTCTTTTTACTTATAGTAGATTTTCTAGAAGTCTTATTACTCGATTTTTTAGCTGCTTTTACTACTAATAATACTTGAGATATTATTTTATCTATCGCAACCGCCGCTAGAAGTATACTAGATCTCCTCTTTCTAAGTTTTTTATTATATTTATTCTTTTTTAATAATTTGCGTATAGATAGACGTTCTTTAACTATTACAATTTTTATATTTTTACTTTAAATATTACTAAAATTTCTATTTTTATAAATAATATCTCGAGGTTAAGGGGTAGTTTAATCTTAAAATAAAGTGTTATTATTATCGCTAGATATATCGTTATTAAATATATACATTAATTCTTTATTCTTATTAATATATTTCTAAGTTTATTTAATTTAGAAAATTAGATAATTATAATAATAATTAGAAAAGAGAAGATTATATTTAAATCCTCTCTTATCGTAATAATTAGAATTATAAAAATTATTTCTTCTTCTTCTAATCGTATTAATTACTTATATATTAAAATTAATAAATTTATATAAATTCGTTATAAAACTTATCGCTAAATTATAACGTTATTATTCTTATTATATATTAGAAATTTTTAATCTTAAGCTTCTTTTATAGTAAAGTCTATCTTTTCTTTTTCTAATATAATTAAATTTATTAGTAAACTACTCTTTAAATTTATTATCTAATTACTTCTAGAACTTTATAATTAATTACTTTTAGAATTTTCTAGCTAATTATCTCTAGAACTTTTTAATTAATTACTTTAAGAATTTTCTAATTAAATATCTCTAGAACTTTCTAATTAATTATTTTAAGAACTTTCTATCTAATTATCTCTAGAACTTTCTAATTAATTACTTTAAGAACTTTCTAATTTATCGCTTTTAGAATCTTCTAGCTAACTCGATATTATTTTAGAATTAAAAAATTAGATAGCTAGTTAAGAGTTTATTAATAAAGATTCTTTATTAAAAGTATCTATATTTATTACTATATCTTTTTAAATATAAATATAAAATAAATAGTATTCTAAAAGTAAGCGGTTTAATTAATATTCTAATTATCTTTCTAATTATTTTTTAAAAGAGAAAACGCGTATAATAAATTGAAGACGTAAAATAAAATCTAAAAAAAGATAAACTTATCTTATAGAATTTTTAGATTTAAATTATTAGAAGCTTAAAATATATATTTATTATTATATAAAAGCTAGGAAAAGTCTATTATTAATAATAATCCTTAACTATTCTAGTTAGATTATTAAATTTAAAAAAATTCAATTAAAATTCGACTTTATAATATTGAAAATTAGTATTAAATATTTTTATAAATGAGATTTTGAAAAAATGCGAAAACGCGCTAGTAAACTAGCCTATTTTTTAATTAGCGCGTTCTTATATTTCCTTATATTTTAATCTTTTCTAATATTTTTTTTAATTATATTATCTTCTATAATAATATAATTCTACTTAAATTTTCTTATTATTTCTATTATAATACTAATATACTCTCTATAATATATTCTTTAATATCTTATAATAAGCTTCTTATATAAAAATTATCGTTATAATTATTTTAAGTAAGAGTTTAATTAAATAAATAAATTTATGTATTTTCTATTATTTCTTAATATTATAAAAGCTAATACTATTAATAAAGGCAATAGCTTTAATTTACTCTATTATATTATCTCTAAAAAAATAAGAATATCTTAAAAGCTTAAGTAATAGTAAGATATAAAAAATAGTAGATAAATATTTTAGAAATAAGAATATAGTAAAGTCGCGTTAGTATTTAATAAGTCTAAATATATACGAACTATTAAGAGTAATCTTAAGAAAATAAAATAATATAAATATAATAGCGAAATCTATAACTAAGAAAAAACTTCTAACTTTTTCAAAATATTAAAAAATTACTTCTAAGAAAAAGAAGAAAATAAAAGAGAGAATTATCGAACGTATTATATATAATCGATATACTTATTATAAATTCTAATTATTATTATAATTATTCTAATATCTTTCTAATATTATAGCTAGTATTTACGCGTAATATTTTATATATTATATTAAAGATAATAAATTTTATAAATAATTAAATTCGTTAAATATAGTTTTAATTCTAGATTTTATTAAGGATATTAATATAAAGCGCGATAAATAACTCGATATAAAGAAAGAAGATAAAGATATAATTGTTGATATATAATTAAATATTATTAATTAAAAGATTAAGCGATTCGAAAATTCTTAACTTCTTTTAGAGGATATAAATTCTTAAATAATATTAGTAGATAAGATATAAGTATAAAAGGTCGAAGTATTTATCGATATCTTCTTACTATAGTAATGAGTATAGTAAACTATAATTAAATCTACTAGAAAGAAGATTAAATATCTAGAAATTTTCGAAGATATAGTAAACTCTTAAAAGAATATCTATTTTTATTACGTAAGAGTCTTATATAATTTATAAAAATTTTCTTAGAAAAGAATCGTTAAAATAATATTTATTAACGTAAGTTTTTCTCTATATTAATTTTAATTTTAATATTCTAATTTATATTTAAATAGACTCGTTATTTATATATTAATCTTACTCGTATTAAACTTACTTATAAATAATCTTAGATTATAAAGTTTAAGAAAATTTACTATCTTTCTCTCTTATATATATTTTTTATTAAAATAAAATATATAGTTTTTAGAAACTATATAGTATAGGCGCTTAAGAATAAAAAAGAATAAATATCGCTACTAGAATTAATTAGATAATAATCTAAGAATTATAATATAATAAGATATAAATTTATATTTAATAAGGCGAGCGAAGAGATATAAAAGACTTTTAAGCTTATTAATATTAAATTAATATATAAAAATATCGTTAATATATTTAAGCGATCTAAGTATTTCTATAAGAATATAGATTATCTAAGTCTAAAATCTTAATAAACTAGTTATATAATTCTAATTCTAGATTAGAGATAAGAATATAAGTATTTTTCGCTATTATAATTATCTTTAAATAATAATAATTATAAAGATAATTAGAATTCTCTATCGCTATAAAAATATATATTACGATTTATAATTTTTTATATAATAGATTCTTTTTTTAGTTAGATTATATTTAAAAGTTTTAAATAATAAGATATTATTTAATATGTGATTAGATATTTATATAAAAATAAGATATAAACTTTAATCTAATTAATAGATTTAATAGAAAAATAAAAGTAAGCTTTTAAGTAGATTAGATAAAATATAATAGATAAGCGATAAGTAGCTTCTAAGTCTAATTATTATTCTAATAAATAGATTTATATTTTAATAGTATTATATAAAAAAAGTATATAAGCGTAATTTAGAGAAAGTCTAGAGTTTTACTCTTCGCGCGAATTATTATATATATAGATAAAGATAAGAGCTTAGATTATAAGAGTATAAATAATATCGAAGCTAAATAAGATATAAGTATTAAAAATAATTCTATTATACGCGTTGATAATTAAATAAACTTTATCTTTTAAGCTACTTAAAAGCGCGATATAAAATTTAATAATAAATTCTATTATAGCTTAGATATAATAATATTAATATACTAACTAATTAATATCGAGCTATTATAAAAATCTTAAAATATTAAATATAATTACGCCTAGAAGATAAAATTATAAATCTTTATTAATATATAATTAATTTAATATATAGTAATAAAAAATTACTACGAAAGCTACGCTATTTAAGTTAATATTTTAATTTTAATTATTACTTTTACTATTATATAAGTAACGCGAAGCTATCTTTTATTTAAGTATATCTAATTTTTAATTTTAATTATTATTATAGATATCGTTAATTTATTCTAGAATTATTAAATATACTTTTATATACTTTTTATATTTTACTTTTTTTTTAATTAGATAGCGATTAAACTCTAAATTAAAATAAATATTTAGAAGAGAAAAGTTTATAAGTACTTAATTATATAATTTTATTTCTTTTATACTTTTTATAATTATTAAGATAATCGATAATATATAATTATATCTTATAATTATATTTATAATAGTTAATTAATTTAGTAATTAAAGATAAGTATATTTTTTTCTTTACTTTAAACGACTTAGTTAAGATAATTATAAGATTTAGATTCTTTTTCTATAATATAACTCGCTTTTCATATATTATATAAAGATAAGTATTTATTTAAGTAAGAATTATTAGAGCTAATTATAAAGCGTAGTAATAAGAGACTTACTCTTAAATTAACGAATTAAAAAGACTTCTATTATCTTATATAATACTTTAAGAATAAATCTTTAAATACGATAGCGCTTTAATAGATTCTAATTAAGTATAATCTAACGAATTAAGCGCTAAAAGAAAAGCTTTAGAATTATAAAATTAATTAACTTTTAATAATAACGAATCTCGCGTAAAGCTTAAGTTATAGCTTGCGTTAATTATATATAATAAGTATAATAATAACTAGAAGAATATACTATCTAATTTTTATTAACGCTTTAATACTATTAAAGTAGAGGCGATATCTATTAAAGTGGCGGTAATAATAATTAAAGCGGCGATAATATCTAATAAAGACTTTACTTTAACGTTACGCTTAGTATTCTAAAATAGTATTAGCTTTTTCGAAGATTTATTAATAATAAATTAAATATATATAAGTTAAGCTCTTTACGCGGTCTATCTATATATTAGCTTAAAGTTATTAAAAGATAAAAAAATAAATATACGACTTAACGGCTATATTATGCTTTTAATATTATTATAATAATATTAAGTTACTTAAATAGAAGTCTAATATATAAAGAAGATAGTTTAATAATAAGAAGAGTTAATATAAAAAAGAAAGTCTTAGAGGGGAAGAAGATATTACGAGCGTATTCTACTTAGCCCTCAGCCCTATAACTAGCGAGCCTTAGCGGAGATATCCCCTATTATATTATACCTCCTTTTCATATATATAGTTCGATAGTCTTATTATTCTATTCTATCTTACCCATACTGGTATCGCATTTATACTAGTCCTAACATTATAATAAAGCTCCTTTATACACCCCCCGGCGAAGAGAATTAACGGGTTTTTCACTTTCTGCTTAAAGCAAGCGACCGAGCCTGATAAAGAAAACGCTAGGTATTTCTACCATACAGGAGCCCCACCACAACAATACCTACATTATTTGAAAGAATCTATATTAAATAACCTATATTATTAACGATAGCCTAATCCATCAAAAAACGAGTCCTCTATATCGAATATAAGAAATCCTTCTCCGCTCCGTTCCTCGCAAAAACTCTATCGCCGACTAACACACCCCCGACGGACTTTCTACCATTCGAAAGAATACTATTTAGAGTATTTATAGTCTTTATAGCGACTTAATCGATTAAGAAATAAGTGTTATAAACCCCCGCGAAGAAATAAATTTCAATACTTAATATAGAGATCTATTATCTTTCTCTACTCGTAAACGCCTTTATAGTATTAGAATTTCAGAGACCTCTCCGCTTTACTCCGTTTTTACCTATATTTTTAATATATTATAAATTTCTTAAATTCATTTATATTAATACTAAGATATCACCCTTTACATCGTTAATATAAGAATACTCCCTCTAAACCACGATCTTCTATATACCGTAGTCAGCCTTATCTTATATACGACGATTTATATAAAAGATATTTACCTTTCAACTCACCGTTACTCCGCATACCACGTATATACTAATCTCTATCTGCTGAGAATCTTTACTAGCGATATCGTAAAACATCGAGTTAGTTAGAGGAGAATCGAGCTTAAGAACCCGAGATATAAGGCCAAAATCCGCCTGGTATCCTAGTCTCTTCTCCTTCGCAGGAGATATTAGAATAGCAAAGAGAGACATAGATACAAAACTCGGCTAGCGTCTCTGCCCTTCCACCCCTATCCCCACCTCTATCTAAACAACGAGATTTCGAAGCACTAAGAGCATATCGATATCGACTTCGATTAATATCGCTATAGTTAGTTCGATAGCAAATTAGACAGCCACTTAGCCTAAGGCTATCAGATTTACTTATCTTCACAGATACTAATTTAATACCATTCGATAATTGAAAAATAAGAATTTAAGATAAGCTTACCCATAATGGTAATTATTTCTTTATTGATACTTTCAAAATCGCCTACGTTATAGCGAGACTTGAAGGGGAAGCTAGTTAGCATATATCTACTAGACGACGATATCGCTTATATTCTATAATCGACGTTCTTCTAAATTATCTAAGTGATATATATAAAGTATTATTATCTATTATTCGATAGATACATTAGCGTACTTATAATAGAATAAGCTAAGAGAGTTAGCCCTTTCTTAAATTCTATAAAGACTTTATAATATACGCCGAATACGAAAGTAATTGCAAAGATACTAATGATATTATATATGATTTGCGAGAGAAATCAGAGCTTCGTTTATGTAACGCACTTACTATATATAAAAGAAATTAAATTATACCTTAGCTAAAGAAGTATATTATAAGAAAATAGCTTAATTATTAATAATTTATAGAGGGACTAGTCGAAAAGAAAGTAAAGAGGTTTATAGAATAATACGTAAAAGTAAAGGCCGAGACCGATATTAAAAAGGGGAAATACTCGATTATAACCCGTTCTAACGTAAGCGATAGCGAGGGTTTAAATATCGATGAGGCATACGAATATAGGTGTGAAAACTAGGCTAATGCATAGAAGTATAGCAAATACTCCCGCCCTAACATAGATATCGACGAAGTATTCGAACTTAGTTACTAGGGCTATCTATAATCAAAGACGCAGTAGCTACTCGAAATTAATAGGGGCACTAATAAATCCTCGAACATCGCGTTTTTAAACGAATTAAAACCGTCCGATGTCTTTAGAATGGCCTCGTTTTTTTATATTCGCAAATCGACTCCGCAGGCCTATATTACTTAATAGTACCTCATATTAGACCTACTAATCAGGCCCCCCTTGTTGTCATATGCATAAAGGTCTTCCTAAGCCATAGTGCGTCACCTATGGACCTTACTGTCGCCGTTGGTAGCCTCGATCGTTCTCGGCTAAATGACATCCCATGGGGAAACTCACACCAGAATCATTTGATGTTAATTTAGAGTTTTAGCGCCTACGGCTCGGTTCGGTTCGGGAGACCTTAATCAATCACATTGCATCATTTCATTAATATCCTTTACGCTGGAATATCGACTTAAAAGTTACTATAAATCACCGCAATAATCATAATCATTACTTATCCATTCTTCCACCGATTTCCTTTCAATTAAGCTTTCTATACTTACTATATCTTTAGCTAGTAATAAGACTAATGCGGGAATTTATATAAAGCCTATTACTACTACTATCGTCGCTAGGAAAGAATATTATATTAAAAGTCCCGAATATCAAAAAGTTCTTTATTTTTATGGATTTTCAGCGAGCACAACACCTATACATGCGATAGAATTATTTAATTCTTTTTAAGGCCTATTGCAAGCAGGCTAGACGGGAGAAGAACTTGAAGAATCTTGCTGGTACGCAGGCAAGACATAGCTACATCTCCAGGATCTCAATCATCTTCAGTTAAGGCTTGCCGGGACTATAAATATTTGAAGATATAGGATAAGCGATAGGCGTGCATCTCCGGTCTACCAGCCATGAGGGCCATGGCTCTTTAAGAGGGGGGAGTACTATTATGAGCGTACCCTACTCAGCCCTCAGCCCTATGGCTAGCGGGCCTTGGCGGAGGCATCCCCTACCATATCATGCCTCCTTCCCACATACATAGTTCGGTAGCCTTATTATCCTATCTACCTCACCCATACTGGTATCGTACCTATGCTAGTCCTGACAGAAGAAGAGAAGGAAAGCTTAGATATCTATCGCGCGTATTAAATTTTTAGATTACTTTAAATTATTTAACTTAAATTAGATATTAATAAAGCGCTTTCTCTTTAATTTTAAAGATTTAAACTTAAGCGAATTACGCTTATTAAGCGCTATTATCTAATATAATCTTAGCTACTTCTATAATAATTATAATTATTATTATAGCTTATATAGATTAAAAGATAAAAGATTTAAAAGAGTAAATTAGTAAGTAATTATCTTTATCTAATTTAGCTAGCGCTAAATTATTATAACTTATTAAAATTTTCGTATATTTTATTCTTACTTTCTTATCTTTAAGTCTTACTATCTTTATAGAAATAATTATTCTTTAAGTTAAACTCTATAATAATATATTTAAAATAACGCGCGATATATATTCTCTTTATTTCTAATATCGATACTTACTAGAATTAACGCACTTTTTAATAAAACGAGCTTTAATTAAAACTAAGAATAGCTTAGTATTTATAAATATTTATATAAGCCCTTTAATTCTTTTATATATATCTATTAATTTATCTTTTTATAGTAATTAAAGTAGAAGAGACTAAGTCTAATAATTTATTATAATAAATATTAAATACTAATAATAATAATAATATTAAAGAGTCTTAATATAAGTTAGTTAGATGGCGATTAGATTTTTAATTAAAATAAAAAGCGGAGAATAAGCTTAGTTAAAATAAAAATACTAAGAGATTGCGATAGCGAATAAATACGTTTACGTCTAAGGAGAAACTAGTTAAGAAAGTAAAAAAAGTCGATATTTTAATTATTAATTACGCTATAATTATTAAAAAGCGTAAAATTAAATATATCGATATATCGTTATTATAATAGAAGTAAGCTTTTAAGTAGATTAGATAAGATATATAATACCTTTTTGGGTGGAGATTTCTTTCCACACCTCTGGCTCATCAGGCTTTCCTCTCATTAGTGTCATGATAAATGAATCAATCCAGAGCTGGGGTCGCAAAGGGGTCCTACGTGGCGTGCGTAAAAAGGGGCCTCAAATACACTAGCGAAAGTTGTGGTCAAGCTGCGCGCTGGGAGGTGCATACGCCTCAAACGACTTTCTTACAAAGGGATTTCCCTCGAAGCCAATCTGAAGGATGTAGCAGTCCATGAATCATGGCTAAGTTCAGATGATCGCTTCGTTGTCCTAAGCGAGTCGTTCTTCTTACGAGTCTTTTCAATGCACCAAATGAACTCAAGTGCTCACATTACAATTCAGTTCAATCGGAACTACTGCCGGAGAATTGATCGGAGGATAGTCTAACAAAAGTAGGCAGTTCTACGAAACCTCCGACTTGCATACCTACATGCCCATGCACTCCCATCTACATACATACATACGCCTCACGACTGCAACATCCGGAGCGCCGCCATGGAAGAAGGATCCTCACACCCTCTTCTAGGCTTTGGAGCACTTGTCTTATCTCCCTTTTAAGCAAACCGTGTCACTCCTTGCGAAGATCAAAGATTCCCTTCCTTCGCGGCTGCTCGCACAGACTGATTCAGGTTGAGCCAGGCTCTTGGAGGCGTGTGCACGTCGTTTACAAGACTGATGCATCGATGGACACGCCTTCTTCGTTGCCACTATCTACAAACAGTATGCGTTTTACGTAATCGAAACGTCAAGAAAGTTCACCTGATCTTAATGTCACATTGTCAAGATACAGCAGGCCCGTGTCATCATATTTCTGGACCATGGGTCATGTGTCTATTCGTGCGTTGAGTCGTAGTGTAGAGTGCTCTTAGAGCAGCGCCTAGTGCTCTAACACGGCACTGCTCGGGCACGTATTCTGGTCCCTAGTACCATCTTCTCGGGGGTTGAAACTCATCAATTCGATACTGTATTGGCTCATTCTCCCAGTATCCAACCTCCGAACGTTCGAACAGCGGCCGGCCTCGTCATCGCAGTGTAATGGCATGACTGGGTGGGTAAAGCTCTCCCTCCATCTCATAGTATGCCTGGTATGATAGCCTTCCTGCTTCCTATCTTCTCCTTTCCAAATCTCTCGATATACCACTGCTTGCCATCAAGGGCCCTCGGCAACATGGTGGCCACCTCATTGATTAAGAACGTCCTCGCAGGCACACAGGCCATTCCCCCAATCATCCAGAATCCACCCCACTCAATCCATTCACATAGATAATGCGGAAACAACACCAAACGAAAGAGGCCATTCTCAGGGACCATGTACACCTTCTCGACACCTTTCCCGTCACCCTTCTCGCCCCGAGCCTTCTGCTTTCTCTCCTGATTCCGCGCTGCAGCCCTCCTGATCTCGCGCAACTCATCGTCGTGATACATGTTGCCCAGGAGACCAACTGCAAAGATCATTAGGCCGAGTTCAAGTCTCATTGCAGCACCGGTCCATTCGTCCTGTGTCGTGGGGCCGTATCCGCCGAGCCAGCCTCCAATGCACGTGGCATTAATCAGTTGGAAACTAAGCGCCGAAGCCCAGACTGAAATGTGGATAGGTGACATTGAGGGATTCAGAAACAGTGGGGAGATGAGGGCGCGGTAGATGTAGTGAATCGCCTTAGGAACGCAAGGAGTAAGCAACACATCAAACACACAGTATCAATGTCTTCAAGGCAGCGAGGGGGTACTCACGAATAAACTAGCCATAGTCCAATTGGTGAATGGAAGACTCTCAATCCCCTCCTGCTTCGGCAGAGCGTACATCAAGTACAAAAGGGTGATGAAGCCAGGCGCCTCCATAGTGGCCCACCCAATCTTGCCGGGGACATTGAAGGAAGATGCGGTCGAGGTCTTGCCCATGGGATAGTACTTGACGAGCCATTGGAACAAGGTGAACTGCGTAGCTTGGATTAGTGAAAGACATTCGACCTTTGCGGATGGCATAACGTACGATCGGGAAGAACTGCCAGAGGAATGTGACGAGCTCCCAATGCTCGCGGGAGGGCGGACACCAAGTTGGGATGATAATGATCGGCATGGTTATTACTGTCGATTCTTTTGTTTCATACCAGCCGTGTACGCGAAGAGACTAAAAATTGTGTAGGGAGCCAATGAAGTAGCAGTGGCTTGAGGACTAATAGTTTGAAAAGGCATGAAGGATGCGATGAATCCATCATCACCTCAGCTGGTGTCAGCAATATCCCTGCAAAGGCGATAACAGATTAGGGTTAGAATAACCGGCTGATCCTCTTCGAGTCCGAAGCGAATGAAAAGGCCGAGGAAGCACGAAATTTGTGGGGCGCTAACAAACAGACACATAGCCTCACTCGGTCTCAACTTCACACATCTCGCCGAATCTCACCTCGAATCTCTCCACTCTCATTTCTCAACTTTCACCTCTCACACCTTCTTATTACAAACAGTTTTCCTTTATCTCTTCATCACCATTCTGATAACCATTCTAATTCAATCTTCACTCTACATTCCCTCTTCCAATCCTTCAAACCTCGTCTGCTCCATTTCAAGTTGTTTCGAAAGCTGACCGCCAAAATGGTTCAATCGTAAGCAAAGATCCACCCTTTGTACTCGGAGACACCTGCTCAAGATCCCTTCAGCTCCGTTCTTGGATTCCCTCGCATGGGAGTCAATCGAGACCTCAAGAAAGCCACAGAGTCATATTGGGGTGGTAAGATATCACAAAAAGAGCTTCTCGCCGAAGGAAAGCGTCTCCGTGGAGAGCACTGGAAGATACAGAAAGAGGCCGGCATCAACATCATTCCCAGCAATGACTTCTCATTCTACGACCATGTCTTGGACCACATCCAGCTATTCGGGGTGAGTTGGCATCGTCTGTGCGCAGTGTGCGTGAATGGGGTTTGATGGCTGATTGGAGTCGCAGGCCATACCCGAAAAGTACTCTAAACACAATCTGGACCCAATCGATGAGTTCTTCGCTATGGGTAGAGGCCTGCAGAGCCCTCAGACACCCGAAGCTGCCGCAGTCGATGTTCCCAGTTTGGTCCGTTGAATTCCATCCTGATCACGATTCTAGAAACTTGCTTACAGTCGTACAGGAGATGGTAAAATGGTTCGACTCGAATTATCATTACGTCAAGCCCACATTCCAAGATGGACAAAACTTCAAGCTTTCATCAAACCCCAAGCCTGTAGCGGAGTTCCTTGAGGCCAAAGAAGCAGGCATCATCACACGTCCTGTCCTCGTTGGCCCAGTGACATTCCTTGCCATTGGCAAAGCAGACCGCGACCAGAACGTTGTACCAATCAGTCTACTACACAAGCTACTCCCACTCTATGAGGAGATATTGGTCAAGCTGAAAGAAGCTGGTGCTGAATCGGTCCAAATCGATGAGCCCTGCCTTGTCCTCGACTTGCCTCCAAAGGTAAGGAATGCTTTCAAGCCAGCTTATGAAAAATTGTCAAGCCTTGGCGGCAAGATCCCAGAACTAGTGGTTGCTACTTACTTTGGCGACATTGTTCACAACTACGATGTCCTCCCATCATTCTCTAGTCTGCATGGCCTTCACATCGACCTTGCTCGAAACCCAGAACAGCTCGAGACTGTCATCGGCGCTCTTGGCGAAAAGCAGTTACTGTCTGTCGGAGTAGTTGATGGTCGTAACATTTGGAAAGCCAACTTCAAGAAAGCTATTGAGACCGTCGAGACGGTAGTGCAGAAGCTTGGCAAAGATCGTGTCATCGTCGCCAGCTCGAGTTCATTGCTCCATACACCCCATACGCTTGCGAGTGAGAAGAAGTTGGATGAGGATGTCAAAGACTGGTTTAGCTTTGCAGTCGAGAAGACTAAGGAGCTGGCCATCATTGCAAAGGCCGTGACTGATGGTCCTGCCAGCGTACGCGAGGAATTGGAAGCCAATGCCAAATCCATGGAAGCCAAAGCGACCTCAAAGCGTACGAACGACCCCAAGGTCAAGGAACGCCAGTCAAAAATCACCGAAGAGATGTTCAACAGAAAGTCACCATTCCCAATACGCATTGCCCAGCAGCAGGAGAAGCTCAACCTTCCCCTGTTCCCTACTACCACGATTGGCTCCTTCCCTCAAACCAAGGAGATCCGAATCCAAAGGAACAAGTTGACCAAAAGCGAGATCTCCGAGGAGGAGTATGAGAAATTTATCGAGAGGGAGATAGAAGATGTCGTGAAGATCCAAGAAGAGCTCGGCCTCGACGTCTACGTGCACGGTGAGCCAGAGCGCAATGATATGGTCCAATACTTCGGCGAACGTCTTACTGGATACGTCTTCACCACCCACGGTTGGGTGCAGAGCTACGGCTCTCGCTGCGTACGGCCTCCGATCATTGTTGGCGATATATCCCGTCCTGCGCCTATGACCGTTAAAGAGTCGAAATATGCGGCCTCCATCTCAAAGAAACCCATGAAGGGCATGCTCACTGGCCCTATCACCTGTCTGAGATGGTCATACCCTCGCAACGATATCCATCAGTCAGTACAAGCCGAGCAATTGGCTCTTGCCCTGCGTGATGAAGTGGTTGACCTCGAATCTGCTGGAGTCTACGTCATCCAGGTCGATGAGCCTGCCCTTCGTGAGGGTCTGCCTCTCCGCCAAGGTCTGGAGCGTGACAATTACCTCTCATGGGCCGTCAAGTCCTTCCGCCTCTCCGTCGCTGGAGTGCAAGATTCCACCCAGATCCACTCCCACTTCTGCTATTCCGAGTTTCAAGACTTTTTCAAAGCCATTGCAGACTTGGACGCAGATGTGCTCAGTATCGAAAACAGCAAGAGCGATGCAAAGCTCTTAAAAGTGTTCGTCGACGAAGCCTACCCCAGGCACATTGGCCCTGGTGTCTACGACATTCACTCTCCTCGTATCCCCAGCGAAGATGAGATCAAGGATAGGATCGAGGAAATGCTACAATACCTTAAGCCAGATCAACTCTGGGTTGACCCTGATTGCGGTCTGAAGACCCGTCAATGGAAGGAGACCAAAGCTGCTTTGACCAACATGGTCAACGCTGCCAAGTTCTACCGGCAGAAGTATTCAAAGTCCTCTTAGGGCTTGATGCGTTATGACTAAATGTTCAACAACATGACTCGATGAATTTATTGCGGTTATCTTAATGACCCTGATCTCAACGATCACACAATTGGCGTTGCCCGCTGGCGACCTTCAAAAAGCGATATAGACCTGCAGCTTTCAACATGGCATAGCGGATCTACATTTTTTGATACCTTCTCAACCGGGTATCCTGCGGTAAAAAAAACAGTGCGGTGTTTGGAGCCGCTTTCAACCTGGCATAGCGGATGTACATTTTGATACCCTCTCAACCAGGTGTCGTAACAAACAGTGCGGTCTTCAGAACTGCAACTAGATAATCACAATTGAAGTGACATTTATGGGACCCAAATGTTTTCATTTCTTCCGTCAGACCTCTAACCGGCATGAAGGGGTTTCGATGTTCGCTCGGTATCAAGAAGAGTTGCGACTTCCGTAATTCTGTGTATTCCTGGTCCAGTACCATGATTCTAATTCTTCCGAAAAGAAGAAGGAGCAGAGACACGGCAACCAGGAATTCTTTACTCCTCTTTCTTCTATTAGACACGAAATCAGCATTGCAAGCCAATCCATATCAGCATTGACTATATTGCAAAGCCTTACAGTAATAATTTTGAAAGTTTCTTCATCACTGCTGTATTCCCCTCTCTCTGTATCACTGCCGCTCACATCCATCCATGGCCCCTTTCAATTGTTGTAGCTTCCGGCGGGCCGTATCCCCAGAGCCTCAACCGGCCGTACTGACTGACATCTCGCGGACAGGAGAAAGATTCGCCTTATCAAGTCATACTCCGTCGCGAGCCGCGAGTCACGAGAATGTCTCAAATGCTCAACCCATTGCCGAAAGTCTTGCTTCAGCTACCAAAAACGACGTTGCCCATGAATTTTCCACAGCATCGGGAAATGACATGGCTCCAGCACATGAGACGGAATCAGGTGTTCATCGTAGGGGTAGTAATCGCCGGCTTCACGACGTTGCAAGCAAGGTTCGAAAAAGGATGTCACGCGATTCTGGCATGTCCAAGCGGAGTTCAAAGACGAGGCTGAATAGCAGCCTCAGCGAAGATGGATATCAACGGCGGGAAGAGCTGAAGCGTGCTCTTCATCAAAGGGTGCAAGAGGATATCGATGAAGGCAGCAAGATCAGTGACGGTAGCTACGATGAAGATGCAGTGCCGATCAAGACTCCTAAAGGCACTTGGGGTCGACATGAAGGCTCTATTCAAATCAGTCCAAAACACCTCAGCCACGCCATTAGAAGGTCAGAGTCTCCGTCAGCATATGCCGAGCTGGACCCGCGAACTCTGTCTCAAGTCTATGCGCCCAAGAACACCGCTGTGGCCCTTTCTCGAATGTTGGTCCAGAGAGGCAGCAACCTGGCAAGGGAGTCCGAGGAACAGGCCGTCGACTCAAAAGTCGAGAACGCCCGGAGAGCAAGTATTACGCAGAAGTACAACTTTCGTGACGACGATAGTCCCATACGAGTGCTAAAGACTCGATCACATTCACCCCTAGGTCGGTCGAATACTATCTTACATGTGCCATCTTCAACCAAGGCTTTGCAGATTGACGTGGCGAATCCCGAGTTCTTGAACACGCCTGGAGTATCATCAGCGCCAGATCTGCCGCCAATGTATCTCAAGACAGTCCGCGACTCAGCGGCCGGAGGAGACTGGCGGCTTTCGTTTGCCGATATTCGCCAAGGTGCTTCGTCAAACGAAGCGAACGAGACACACAGAAGCACCTTAGGTTCTGCGAGACTTCCAGGAGTCTACGACACCAGGATACGACCGGCTAGCGAGCAATTGCTTCACGGGACCTCAGGGCTATGGGGGCATCCAGTCCATTCCAAGCACAGCAATACCCACTCCACTACCGACACCCACTCCAGCTCCCCAAATGGACATTGTTGCAGCCCTGGTAGCGAGGAGATGTCGTTCGGGGGTACGGATGGAAAAGGTTACAGCCCACCAACGTCTGAAGAAGCTGGATCTCTCGCCAGACAAAGGGGTCGCTCAGAAGGAAATGACCCTGTCCATCTCTTCAACATGCACATACCTCAACGCCTGGCATCTAGGCCTCTGCTGCCTTCCGTCTCTTTACCTCAATTGGAGCATCCCAGGCGGGATCGGAGTTATACGAGTGGCAGTAGCTCACGAATGTTTTCTGTTATACCTCGAAGTCAAGTATCGAGCTCGGCGTCCAGCGGTGGTAAGCAATTCAAGACTCCAGCAACTCACCCCACGTCTTCCTCGGTCTACAGTTCGGGAAGTTTGCCCCCCAGCCCACCAGACTCAAGGCTGCATTTCCACAGCCTCTCAGACAGATTGTATCCACTCGAGGTGTTCCAGTCCAGCGAAGAAATCATAAGTGTTCCTGCATCGAGGCCCAAGTCAGTCGATCTAGACAACCTTGAACGACGCACAGTAGAGACAAGCTATCACTCGAGCAATGAAAGCCTGATGAACCGCGAGCTTGCGGCAGCCGAGACACGCATCTCCCCAATGCCGAGGGCAAACACACTACCCAAAAACAGTCGGTTTAGAGAGGACTTGGAGCGGATCTCTGCCGAGTTGGCCCTCACAAACCCTCCACGACGCCGAGTCAGCAACCTTGATGGTGCTAGATCTCCTACTAAAGAAGATGCCACATCTATATGGGAGAGGGCGCTTCGGGAACATTCGCAGGAAGACAAAGCTATTTCGCACACCAGGATTGGAAGTACGTCCCCAGATTCGGTTGAGCCAAGACAGCTTGACCCCAAGACAGTAGTCTCAATTGAACAAAAGGCTCGGAAACGTTCATCCTTTCTGCGTACACAGGACCGCCGAGTACCAGAACCATTGGAAGGAGCGCATCTGCAAGCACATTTGGGCGCATACGCTCTGCCTCCAAGGAGAGCAAATACTCGCAAAAGGCCCACGCGCGAAGGTTTTAAGAAATCTCCCTCTACGATTCGAGCATCATCGTGGGCACGCTACCCATCCCACACTCGCCCTGAGCGGTCTACATCTCCGGCTGGAGAATCAGACCAAGTGTATTCCCGTGACTTCGCCATTACCCCGCCAGGCACTGAGCCTAAAGTCTCTTCAGAACACGGATCCTCTCCCTTGAGCAACGGCAAGAAATGGAAGACAAACCGTATGACTTTCGGCAAACAATTACTTTCGACCATAAGCAACCTCTACAAAAGCCAGAGCCAGGAGTTGCAGAGACGCCTTGCCGATGAGGCTCGTGGCAACCGCTCGAGTATTTCCGAGGGTGGTGGGTTGGAGTATCCCGAATTAGAAATGCTGGGTAGTATCTCGCCACCAATGCCGTCGCCCGATATTACCACAAAGCTCCAGTTGGAAGATCACGTCAGAAAGGCAAGTGAGCCGCCGAGCGACACGCAGACGGGCGGTCCTCAGTCAGGCCAAGTATCGAGAAAACAGTCGCAGGACTGGGCGAGGGAATACCAGGATTGTATCCAGCCTCAATCGGGACGACCAATTGAGCTTTACATCCACCCCGAAAGCCCACCTTTTAATCCAAGGGACTATGACACTAAATGGCCAACGGAGTTTTCTGACGAAGCCTTGGAAGAAGCGTCTGTTCCACCCCGCAGGGCCAGTGGAACCATTGGTCCCAATGATACGCCGGCTGAGGGATCGGGCTCTCCTGATGTGAAAGCTGGTACGCTGGACGAGTGGAAAGCGAGGGAAAGGATCAGGTTGCTAGGCCTTGAGACCGGAAGGGGCGTCCGGGAATAGGAGCCGGATGAGTCGGTCCAACGTGAGGGAGGTGTCGTTCTAAAGTTTCCGGGCATTCTCCGTCGTTGAATCACTTCCCCGTCGTTGAATCACTTCCCCGTCGTTGAATCACTTCCCACCAGCGTCGGTAGCTGTATCTTGTATCGTCACGCGCATAGCATATTTCGATAGCATCATGAATAAATTCATCATTTCAGTGGAAGCATACTTCGATAACATCATGAATGGATTCATCATTTCATCCGAAGCATACCGCGACGCTGTACGGATGTCGTTTCAGTGGAAGCATACTTCGATAGGATCATGAATGGATTCTCATTTCAGTGGAAGCATACAGGTACTTCGATAGCATCATGAATAAATTCATCATTTCAGTGGAAGCATACTTCGATAACATCATGAATGGATACATCATTTCAGTGGAAGCATACCGCGACGCTGTACGAATGTCATTTCAGTGGAAGCATACTTCGATAGTATTATAAGTGGATTCATTATTTCAGTGGAAGCATACTTCGATAGCATCATGAATGGATTCATCGTTTCAGTGGAAGTATCCCGCGACGCTGTACGAATGTCATTTCAGTGGAAGCATACTTGGATAGGATCATGAATAGATTCATCGTTTTATTAGAAGCATAGATACTTTGATAGTATCATAAATGGATTTATCATTTCAGTGAAAGTATACCGCGACGCCGTACGGATTGGAAATATCCGAGTCGCATACGAGCAGAGTGGACTTTGTCCGCCGGGGAAACGAAAGTGCGATAATCGTATGGGAACACGCTACACTTTGTATGGGCCACCTTAATGCCAAGGCCACCACAATACGAAATTTTTCAATAATTTAAACCATCCATCCCCCACCTATCTACCACAACCACAACTATATCTAACTTATATATCGTTATTTAGAAATATATTTAGAAGATCTTAGCTATTATTATCTTCGAAATAAAGTTTAAAGTTACTCGATTAATTATTAAATTTAACATACTTTACGATTAGCTTCTAAATCGCTATAATAGAATCTCCCTTAAAGATAACTACTCTTATACGCTTATAGATTATAAAAAATAGACTCTTTATTAATATATATAATAGCTCGATAAATTAGAAATATCTTATCGTCGTTTAATACTTAAAAAAGCTATAAACTCTATACTTCGCGAGCGTCTTAGCCTTATTAAATATATAAATAATTATTAGTCTACGCGATTTTTAAGGCGTAATTCTTAGTATAAGATATATAAATAAAAGTTTTTAATATTTTAATAAAAGAATATATATAAATTAGAAGCTATCTAGAATTAGTTTTAATATTTTTAAAATATTTATTAAGAGTTTAAAGTATAAATAAAGAATATTTATAACTTTAATAAAATTAGATTTTAAATTAAGATAGATAAGAGTTAATAAATTATTATAAAAGAAAGAGAACTTTTACTTTATTAAACGAATATAAATAATAGAGAGTATATTACGTTAATCGAGTATATTAATAACTTAAATTATACGCTTCCCTTAATAATACTAATTTTAGCTAAAAAATAATATCTTAATAATTGATTTTAAGAGAGCCTTAATCTCGATACTTTATAAGATATTAGTAATTTCGAATATATAAACGATAATTTATATAAGATTTAGATTAAGTATTTCGATTATTATACGAAGAGAAGATATATAAAAATATATAGATTATTATTATTTAATAACTATAGTAATTATCTTATAAGAGAAGTATTTAAATATATAAAGAATAATAATAATATTTTATTCTATTTACTTCTATACTCTTTATATCTATATTAGTTATTAAATATAGATATCTTTTAGCTATTTAAATATTAATATATCGAGATAATTAATATTATAATACGTTAAGCTAGCGATAATTATTTAAAACTCGATTTTTTAACTAATTTTTAAGTAATTTATAATCGAATCTTTATTAGATTAATTATTATATTTAAATAGCGAGAAATAAATCTTTTTCTCTATAATTCTACTATTATTTTAAATTATTTAGCTAGATTTTAATAGAGAAACTCTTTATTAAGAGATGAGATTTTAGAGTAAGAAATATCTAATCTTAAAGACTAGTTAATATTATATACTTATTATTAAATTATATAATATAAGAAGAAATTATAAAATATATATTTAATCGATTAATTGCTTAATAGATATATTTGTAAAATAGAAGCGAAGATACTTTTAGATCTTCTTATTAAGCGAGAATTAGATATTATTTAATAGACTATATCTATAAATCTAAAAAGTTTCTTTTCGTATAATTTTCGCCGGATTTATACTATAAGTATAATTTAATATAATTTAATCTATTAAGTAGACTTTATTTATATTTAATTCTTTTTATTAGTTTAGTAATTAAATATAGTAAACTTCGCGTTTAATAAGCTAAGATAATATTTATTCGAGTTAATTAGATTTTAAAGCGACTATAAGCTATTAATTTAATAGTATATATCTAAAAATTCGAGGGACTATATATAAGATAGATTTTTTAGATTATTCGAGTTAAATAATATTATTAATAATAATAATATTTATTAAAAGTTTAATTCGACTAATTAAATATATATTAAGAAGATTTTCGAGATTATTTAAGTTAAATAATATTATTAATTAAAAAAATATTTAAAAAAATTCTAGATTAACTAATTTCGCTAATAATATTAATATTTATAGCGTATTCGAATTAAACGATATTATCGATTATAACGACGTCTCTAAAGTATTTAATTCGAATTAGATTTAATATCTCTAGATATCTAATAAAAGTTATCGATTTAAGATTTATCGCGATATCTTATCGCAATATTAATAATATTTATAATCTTTAAGATATAGATTCTTAAATAATTAAAATTTTAAGCGCTATAGCGGTGCTTAATTCTTTATTAATTCTTATTTAATTCGCCTAGCAGATAAAGAGATTAATCCTCTCTATTCTATTTACTACGCTATATATTCTTTATATTATTCCTCTCTATTTAATATAACTTTATTAATCTATAAATACTTATTCTCTTTATAGACTATCTCTTCTCTTATCCGCTATAATAAAGCTATAGATAATATATTAAAGTTTAATTTTTTTTATTTATCCTCTCTACTTATCAAGACGCGAAGTATTTATATTTCGAGTTTAGAGAGATTTAAGTTCTAGTTATTATTTATTAAACCGGTTCCTTTCTATTTAATTATTTTATATATTAATTATTCCTTAATAACCCGCGAGATTCCCTTATTATCTTCGATTAGATTTAAATTTAATCTCTTAAATAATTTAGTATTAGCGAACCTTAGTATAATTTTTCTTAAGATATTTACGAAGTTTAATTTCTCGATAATATTATTTAGCGAATTCTTATATAAGTTATTTAATTTAGAGGGTTTTTATATCTTTCTTATTAATCTAAGATATATCTTTAAAATATATTATCGTAATATATGGTATATAATAAGTCTTTTCTATTATTTTATATCTCTCTAGAACTTCTTAATATACTCGTATATTTCTAAAAAGTATTATGATTATATAAGTAGTAAAATAATAGTAAAGAGCTTATCTTCGACTTTCTTACTATCTTATCTTTTAATATAAAAATATTTAGAATTATAATTCTTTAGATTATAATAAAAGGCGGTTATTATAAGAACTATAATATTATTAAATAAGAATAATTAAAGATATTTACTTCTTTACTTAAATTCGAGAGATACTCTCTTATTATAAAAGAAAATTTTATATAATAATATAACTATTAATTAGAATAAGAAGTATCTCTTATTTTAGAGACTATTAGCTAAAAAAGTCGATTAATCTAAGTTTTATAAAATATACTATATTCTATTTATTTTATAAATCTTAATATATAAATTAAAGATCGACTAATAAGTCGCTAACTATCGTCTTTAAATCTTCGAGCGATAACGTTATATAGACCTTAAGATAAGATTAAATAATATCTCGAATTTTCTTTATTAGAGTTAAACGAAAATCGTTTATATAATCGAAAAGTTATATTCTTATTAGAAAGAGCTTAAAGTATTAATAATAATAATTAATTAAGAATATTAATATCTTTCTCGCCTTAAAACTTATAAATTAATTATTAATATTTCGTATAGATCGAGTATTTTTATAGAGTTATTATCTCTAATCTCTTTATATTTTAATTATTATTTAATTAAATATATTAATATAATACTTTAATTAAAGACTTAGCTCTTAAAGATTTAGATATTTAAAATTTTCGTTAATTATAATTATTATAAGTAAGATAACTCTTATTATCTCGAATATATTAAGATACTCTTTCTTAATATTATAATCGCGCTCTTCTCATTATATTAAATTATCTTAAAGCGCGATCTAACGATTATCTTTATTTAAGTTATCTTATAAAGTATAATCTATATATCTTTCTTTATTTTAATCTATCGATAATATATAATTCGATATTATTAAAAATACTAATAAAGCTCTAAATTCTCTTATTTTATTTAATAAGCGTATTAGCGAGAGGCTTAAATAAGCTATATATTAATAACGCGGCTTCGATATAATAGCGCTTAACGACTCTATTTAATATAATACTTTTTAATATCGAATTATCTATAGCGATTTAGTTATTATTCTACTATATTTAAAATATATACTTATTCTTATATCGAAGCTTTATATAAAATATCTTAACTTTATTATTATAAAGGCGGCTTCTTTTAACGAATTATTTTTTATCTTAACTTAATATATATTTATTAATCTAGATATTTAGTTATATAGTATATTCTTATTTCGCTTTATTAATTCTAATTCTTCGTCGCTAATAAGAATTATTTTAAATTCTATAATTTATATTAGCTAGTTTATACTAATATTACTTAATTTTAAAACTAATTAATTAATAATTAATATTATTATTTTTTATTCTAGATTTAATAATCTTAATACTCAATTAAGATTTAAATAAAAGTCTTTCTATCGCTTTCTATTAAGATATTAACTTAATAAAAGATATAAATTAAATAAGAATATATCGAGTTTACGATCTTCGTCTTTATCTTTAACTTTAAAAGAGAAATCTTTTCTAATATTTATAATAGTATATAAAATTAAGAGAATATTATTAATATTAAGAGAAGCTTTATTATATATAATAATTATAATTATTAATAATTTCTTTATCTTCTATAAACTAATAGAGTTATTTAAGAATTTATTACCGTCGTAATTAAATACTATATATATATTCTTCTTAAGCTTATATATTTTATAGCGTTTAGGCGATCTAAGATCTATCTATTTATATTCTTTAACGCATCTTTTTCTCTTATTAATCTTCTTTATTTTACTCGCTTTTTATTAATATATAGTTAATAATATCTTCGCGAATAAGTAGATTATAATTTATATTTTCTATCTTCTTAGCTTTCTTCTCTCTTCTAATATTTTTAACTCTCTTTATCGCTATTCTCTTTTTCGCGTTTTACTTTAAAGTTTTTATAATCTCTATAATTCGAACGTAGTAAATTTACTTAGTAGAATACGAAGTATTATAAATCTTTTATCGTTATTAAAAGTTAGAATAAAATTAATATTAAATATTAAAAATGATAATAAATAAAATATAAAAGTAAATATATTTAAATAAATAAAAAAATAAAAGGATAAAGAGAAGTTATTAACTTAAAAAGGGGGGCTATTAATTAGCGTATTTTTAACTTATTTAAATTAAAGCGCGTCGAATCTCTATTTAAATTCGACTATTTATTTAATTTAAATACTCTATTTAAACTAAATAACGTTTTCGCTAATAATCTCTATTTGAATTAAATAAATTTTCTATTAATAATTAACATTAAATTAATTATTATTTATTATTAAATATTATTACTCTAATTATACTTTCTTATTTACTTTTTTATTTTTAAGTATTTTTTTATAAATAATATATATTTTAGTATATATAACTATAAATCTTTTAATATAAATATTTATCGATAATAATTACTTCGATATATTAATAATATATTTTATCTCTTAAATAGCGCTATATATAAAATTATAATTTATATAATTATTAATAATAATATTATTATAGACTTTATAACTATTAAAGATAATATATAATTCTTTTTAATAATTCGAAGCTATTTTATATATAATAGTATATTTCTACTATAATTAATACCGCTTTTTTATAATCTCTATTAATAAAATATAGAGGTTAAATATTAGCTTTAACGCTTTTTATATTATCTCTCTCTATTTAATAAAGATTATATATTTTTTTTAATCGAAGCTTATTAGAATATAGTCTATAAAGAAAACTTATATTAATAAACTTTTTAAAAGTTATTTAAGTTTAATATTATTAAATAATATAAAACGCTAGTTATATTAAAGATAAAGATTTTATATTATATAAAGTATAAAAAGATATTTAGAGAAAGTAAAGATTATAGATTATTTTAATAAGATAAACTCTTTATATTATAGAATTTCTCGAAACTAATTAAGCTTTAAAGAATATAATAATTATAGTATAAATATCTAACTATTTTTTATATATATATATATTACAACTTTAAATTCTTTCGCTAATAGCGAGAATAATTAACTCGAGCTATTATATTACTTTATATATTTCTCTTAATATCTTCGCTATCTTTTTCTTTTCTTAAAACGAATAATCTCTTCGCGTATTAATAATAATAAATATATATAAAAAATAAATACTTACTCGTCTAATATTCTTTAACTATAAAAAATATAGAATTCTAACCTCGCTTATATATCGATAATATAATTATCTTAAACTTTCGAGAATAATTAATCTTAATATCTTTATTATTAATATAATATATAATTCGATCTATTATAGCGTTATATACTTTATTTTCTTTTAATACGTTTATAAATATATCGAAATTAATATTATTTATTATAACGCGAATTAGTATCTAAGTCTTAATAATATTAAAAAGTAATATTAATATATTAATTATAATTCTTCTTAAATATATATAGAAACTAGCTTAATTAAAGATATATAATTATAATATAAAATTAACGTTATTAATAAAGATAAGTTATTTATTTAATTATCTATATTTATAAATTTATATATATATATAATTAATTTTTATAATTATATTTAATTCGTAATTACTTAATTATTTCTTTAGAATACTAGGCGTAAAGACTCTTAAGAAGACGTTCTTTAATTATTTAAAGATTTCGTTAAGCTTTATTTAGTTATAGAAAATATTAAACGCGCTTCTAATTAGATATCTCTTTTTTATCTCTTATTTTAAAAAGAAATAAATCTTTTTATAATTAGACTCTTCTATTATTAAATCGCGTGAGATAATTAATATTATTTAGATTCTTAAATTAACGTTAGCGTAGAACGATTTAGATAGAATAGATAAAAATAACGCGACGCTAACTTATAAAGACTTATATTTTATATCTAAGATTAATTAAATTATAGAATTTTAAAAGAAATAAAATAATTCTAGAGGAGGATATATTAGAAAGAATATTATAGAATTAATAGAGATTCTAATTTGAAAATAGATCTTATAGACTAACCTTTATTTAATAAATCTTATTATATTATTTATTCTATCTATTTAAGAGATTAATTAATAATTAAGTTAAATAGTTGAAGTCGAATAATATAATACGAAGTTAAACTATACTATATATTATTTAAATATTTAAAATATCTATTTAAGAATAATATATATCTTCTCTAATCTCTCTATTTATTATATATCTAAATTATCTTATCTTTTACTTCTTTACTTATATTATTATTCTTATATCTATTATAAATATTAATTCTTAAATTAAATATTTTTTATTCGACTTTCTTATTTAAAATCTTTTTATCTAGGCCTTATAAGTTATTTAATATTAAATTATAATTATATATTAAAATAGTATAGAAGCTTTAGAATAATCGAGTATACTTATAAATAGCGTATTTAAAAAGATAATATAGTATTATTATATATTTAAAAATAAACTATCTCTCTTTATATATTTCTATTTAAAATCTTATTATCGAGATTCTTTAGATTATTTAATATTAAGTAGTAGTTATATATCTTTTTATTTTTCTATAATAGCTATACTACTCTTCTATTTATTTAAATATTCTATTACTCTTTCTAATTAGTATCTAGATTAATAGAGCGAAAGACTCTTATTAGCGTTATATCTATATTTATAAAACGCTTAATTAAGATAAGAAAGTAAAATTTATTATTATTTTTAAAAGATTATACTATTAAACTATCGCGATTTTTAAATTAAATAATTAAAGAGTATTAGAGAGTTTTATTATTTAAATACTCTTATTTAAATTATTATAAGGGCGTAGTCTACTAGTAGTTAGCTAGCGAATATTAACTATAAAAGACGTAGTATCGTTATAAAGTTTAATAGTATATTTAATAGTAGAATTAATCTCTAAGAAATACTAAAACTTCGAGGTATACGAAGTAAATCTATATTCGTTAAGCTTCTAGATATATAAGATATATTATTAAAACTAGATTCTAAAAGAAACTCTAATATAGTATATACGATGTCGACGTCTTAATATAAGTAGTATTAAGGTCTATAATATATTAAATTTAATAATTATCTTTTCTTCTAGACTCTAATTCTCAGACGTCTAAGTAAAAATAGAACGTTTATTAAAAAATCTTTAAATTCTAGTAGAAAAATAAGAGAAAAGAGTTAATCTATTAAGGTTATAATATTATTTTAATAACGCGATAGAATTAATTCTTATACGCTATAGGCGCGTAACTAATATATTATATAATAATATTAATATTATCTTCGAGAATAATATTACTTTTATAATATTAATTAATAATAATTTATAGTAAGTCGATATATTTAGTATCGGCGTTTCTATAGCGCTAGTTAATAGCCTTTATAATAAATAATATTAGATTTAAAAATTTATAATAAAATCTCGAAAATTTAATAGATAAAAGAAGAAAGAAGAGTTTCTCTATAGATAACGTCGTTTTTATAACGTATTATATTTATAGCGAAGTAACGTAGTAATAATCTTTATTATAGAAATTCGAAGAAAGTAATTAATAGAGCGACGCGTTCGCGATAACGTTTTTAATTATTAATTAATAATAGTAGAAATAATAATAATAGTTAGATAACGCGGTTTTATAGATAGTAGTAAAATATTATCGCGTTATTATTATCTATATTACTAAGTATTATTTATTAATATTAGTACTATAATAAAGAATATAAAAATCTCTTTTAAATTATTTATTTTTATTCTTTATAACTTCTAATATCTCTTTTATAAGTACTTACTTTAGCGCTATAATATTAATATTAATATTAATATAAGTATAGTATATCTTATTATACTAGTAATCTACTTCTCTTTATTATAAATATCTTATTATTATTAATCGCGTCGATACGTAGATTAATAATTTTATAGTATTCTTTTTTAATAATAATAATAACTTTAATAGTAAGTATATAGTCGCTTTATAAACGCGATTATTAACTCTTAACTATTTCTATTATTATTACTTTATATATATATCTACTAATAAGTTCTAATATCTAATTTACTATATAGAACTTACTTTTATTAAGATAACGATTTATATATTTAAGATAAGTCTTCTCTTTATAATAATTATAAGATTAAAAAACGCGATATTAATCGCTATATTAAAATTCTTCTATATCTTTAAATATAGATAAGAAAATTAATATAGCGCTATCGTCGCGCTAAATAATCTTGAAAGCTATCTTATTAACGAGCTAAGCTCGATAAGAAGATTACTTAATAATATAAATTATAGAAATATATAATAGTAATAACTTCGATCGTTTCTATTATAATTATAAATCTCTAAGATTAGCTTATAATAATATATAAGTATATAGAGAAATTAAAGGAAATAAACGAGTTACTAAAGAAGAAGCTTAAGAGCCTTTATCGATATATAACGAATATCGATAGATATTAACTCGAAGACTATACTTTAATTATCTTCTTATTAAAGAATTAAGTCGATAAACTTAACTCGATCTTTAACGCTAAGATAGCGGAGAATACTTAAATAGCGATCTTTTTTTAGTAATAGCGTTAATATAAGATCCTTAGATAGTTCTTTAATAACTACTCTAAGTAAAAATATATTTATATTAATAATATATACTTTAATATAATAAACTTTTTTTATAGTAGAGTTTAGTAGATAGTTAAATAATATAATTATTTTATTAATTTATATTTTAATAATAGTAAGTATAGAGAAGTACGCGCGTAGTATAAGTATTATCTAGAAATATATCTAATCTAATTAATAGTTATATTTAATTTTATTATCTTTACTTACTCGCCGTTAATTTATATAATTAATTAAGCTCTTTAGTAATAAGAGACTTATTATTTATTACTTAATACTTTCGCTTATTATTCGTCTATTTATAGACTTAGATTAGCTTATTAATATTAATAAGTTTATTATCTAATAACTATTAATTATACTCTTTACTCTAATTAATTTATTTAACTTTATATTAGATATCTTTCTTATACTTAATTTTATTAATAATTTCTTTAATCTTTTAAAGCTTATCGTTATTAATAAGATTAAGAGTTTATATAAAGACTTTTACTACGTTATTATAATTATAAAGATAATAAGACTTAAGTAATAATATATAAAAGATATTATAGATTTTATACGTCGAGAGTAGAAGTAGATAATATATCTACGCCTCTATCTTATCTATAATTTAAAATAATCTTATAAATTTATAAAATAATTTCTTACTTAGACATTTCTACTTTAGATTCTTAATTATTAATATTATTAAATTATTTATCTTATAGCTTTAAGGCTAATACGTTTTATTATAATATTTAAACTAAGCTATAATAATACTATAAAAGCGCTTTATTATCTTATTCCTTAATACTTATAACTTCTTTATTCTATTATTTATAGCGAATATCTCCTTCTCGATAAAGTTATTCTCGATCTCTTAATAAATTTTAGAATAATATTTATATATTAGAAAGAATAATATTATTTCAATAAAGGAATATTAATTGTTTATATAAGCGAACTTTATTATTAATAGTTATTTCGTTTAAATATTTTACTTATTATTAGCGAATACGCGTAAGAAGTATTCTAATATCTAATTTTATTACTTAATCTATTTATCGATTTATAAGTAAAAGGCGATACTTAGATATCGCTTAATTTTAAAATAAAAGTAAATAGCGAATTAGAAGCTATTAATAAATATAGAGTCTCTATTATTAATAATATCGTTTAATATACTATAGCGATATACTATTTCGAAATAAAATACTTTCGCTAGCTAAGCGATATTAATTATAGTAGATATAGAAATATATCTTATTATTTTTATAAATCGATTTATTATAACTAGAATAGTATTATAGATAATATTCTTATACTTACTCGCTAATAAGTCGATAATAAAGTTTATAGAAATTTTCTTTTATAATTTAATAGCGATAAAAAGCGAGTTTAATTCGCTATATAAGCGATATTATAGAGCTTTAGTTCGCTAATAAATGTTATATATCTTAATATAATTAATAACTTACTTTAGACTTTTATTTTAATAGTATTTATAAGTAAATAGCTTATATATCTTTATAGTACTAAAGTATTCTAATAACGAATTATTATAATATTTACTAATAAGCTCTTTTTTTAAGATCTTATTTCTAGAGATATAAAGGCGACTATTATATTTTAATAATTTCTCGAAATCTAAGATCTATATTTAACTATATACGCGACGCTTAATTATTAATTTATTAATATTAGTTCGAAAAGAGCTTACTTAATTATTATAGACTTATAAATCTCGAATTAATATTTTTATTAATCTTTAAAATACGTTATAAGTAATCTCTTATACGATCTTAAGCTTTCTTCTAGAAATAATTATTTAAATATTAATAATACGAAATATAGACGCTATAGCCGCTATAAGCTTTTTATTTCTTTATAACTATTTATTACTAGTTTAAAATATAAGCTTATTTTATAATATTAGTAAAAGTTTAATATTTAATAATAAAATTCTCTTATAATCGAGGCGCCGCGATAGCGAATTAATAGAGTTTAATTTATCTATTTAATAAAAAATCTTAAAGTTATAAGTAGCTAACTTTAGCGTCTAACGAGTTTATCTAAAATTTAATTTCTTCTACTTTATAAAGCTTTTAAGATTATTATAATTTATTAAAATCTTAATATAAAACGTATTATCTTTTAGATAGTAACGTTATTATTTTATAGATATTATAATAGCGAGTAACTCTTAATTATAAATCTTATAATTTTACTTTATAGAAATTATTTTTCTAAATTAAAATACTACTAATTATTAATAGCTATTCTTATTCGATTATAAAAGTATAGTCTCTATATCGAAGTTAAAAGTATCGATCTTAAGATGTAACTTCAAATTTAAATCGTAGTAGTATAGAAATAGCGCGGTTATAAAAATGCTTCGAAGCTATTAAAACGCTAGCTCCGCGTTATCTATTTACTCTAATAATTTAGATTTCTTATTATTCTTACTTTCTTTAAGTAAGTTAGTAAATAGCGCTATTATATTAAAATAGCTATAAATAAATCGTCGATAGAAATTAATAAAGTTTAAAAAGACTTATATATCTCGATAATTTTTTAATTTTAATTACTTTTTAATAATAGCGATATATTTCTAATTTATTATAATATCTTCGATAGATATAATAAACTCTAGAAACTTAACTTATTTAATATAGAATTAATACTTCTTTAAATTAGTATATAATTAAAATTAATATAAACGCTTAAATACTTACTTAATATATCGTTAATACTTTACTAAATTAATACTATAAATTAGAATATTATCTAAATATATTACGTATATTATATTTATTAGACTTATAAAAACTCTATTAATATATACTTAAAAAGTTATTAATATATTAACGAGTTTAAAAGATATAATTAAATATTCGAAGTAGTCGTAGCGATTACGAAATACTATTTTCTACTTATTATCTTCTTTAATCTAAATCTAATAATAGATATTCTTAAGATTTAGCTTTATAAAGACTTTAACGTTATATAAGCGATCTAGAGTCTTAATAATTAGAAATAGCGAGTATCGATTTTTAATAGTTATTACGTTTAGGCCTCGATAATTAATATAAAAATAAAGTCTCTTATTCTTTTTAGAAATAAAAAGAATTAATACTTTAACTAAGAAAGTTAAATAATAAATCTAATTTTTTTAAAGGAAATTCTTTAAATAGCGCTATAGCTTCGTTAATTTTATTTAAGATAGATTATATAAGAAGTTATATAGCGGCTTTTTATCGCTTTTAATCTTAATAATATAATCTCTCTACTTAAGTGTAAATAAGATTTCTACTTTTTTATTAGAAAAAATATTATTAAACTCTAAAACTTCTAAGAGAGTTTTAGACTATATTTATTTTTCGATTCGTTACGCGTTATTATAGCGTATATAATTATAAATATATTTAGCTTTTATTTAATAATTCGAGTAAATTTAGCTAATTCTTTAATTTATAATTTATTAGCGTTAATTTTAAATCGCTATTACTTTATCGCTAGATTTAGTAATACTTATAATTAATTTAATTTAGATATATTTAATATAATATTAAAGCCTTTTTAATTAATAATATAGAAGAGTATATTATACTTTTTATTTTAATCTTAATTATATATTAATTAGTAGTTTAACTAATATACGCTATAATAATATATACTTTAATCGCTTAACGCTTTTAATTACAATAAGATAATATTATAAGATTTTAAATTCTATTAAATTATAAATTTTTATGAAATTAAATTAATATACGCTTTAGTATTAAATAGAGTAACGAGTTATCTCTATTTACTTTAAAGCTTTATCTACTTCTTTATAAAAATAAAAGAAATTATCTCTATTAATCGTTATTCTTATCTCGCTTTTAAGGCGATTATAAGATCGAATCTTTTTTTATTAATACTATATCGATATAGATTATAGATAATTTATTAAGATCTAAATACTTAGATATTTAATAATTCTATTTTCTATAATAAAAGTAACTATTCTTCTTATAATTAGAATTAAAGAATTCGACTTTATACTTTATATTATTATCTTAGATATATACTATATAAGCGCCGTCGTTTAAAATTAATTTAGACTTCGAAATTCGATTCTTTAGAGGCTTATTTTTAGCGAACCCTCTCGAAGATTTCAAATAGAAATTATTATCGAAGTATATATATTTTTAAAATCTTTTCCTATATAATAGCCTAAATAAGAATTTTTTCTTATTATTTTAATATACTATTAGTATTTAGAATCTTATTTTTAAACTTTAATTTAAGCTTAGCTAAAAAGAAATTAATTTAATATTTCTTAGAAAATAAAGTTATATAAATCTCTAGCTTCTTTAGATAAGTCTTAAAAATAAATATCTTCTAATCGAAGCGTTATTTAATCTTCTCTCACTTTTTATATATAAGAAGATAACGATTTATTAAATCTACTATTAAATTAAGTAGAAACTATTTAAAAAATTCGAAAGTTATATTCTCTAGATTATAGATTTAATAGTATTTATATTATTAAGTATTAAGATTATCTTCTAAGAATTATATATAATAAATAATTCTTAATTAATTAATAATAAAATACTTAGAACTTATAAGAAATTTAATTTCGACTTCGCGGAACTAGCGTAAATACTCTCTCTTATTAATACTCTTATAAGAATATATTCTTTTAAAGCGAAGTATTTTTATTTTAATTAATATATTCGCTAGAGACGCGATAATAATTAATATAAATAGATTTTCGCTAATTATAGACGATAAGTTAGCGTTATAAAGCTCGCGATTATAAGCCTCCTAATATAGCTAATTCTTATTCTTATTTTAAATAACGACTTTCGACTCTAATAACTATAAGACGTTATTTTATAGTAAGATCTTCTATTAATAAAAAATTCTCGAACTTATTATCGACGCTATAGCGGCTCTCGATATTATCTTTATTTTTTATTATATAATTTAGAGATAAACTCGATATCGTAATAATAATAGATCTTTTTCTTTAAAAGATAGAGAGATTAGAATTATAAAAGTATAGTTTATTAATAATTAGCTAGCGAATATAAACTATAAAAGATATAATATTATTATAAGATTTAATAGTATATTTAATAATAGAACTAATCTCTAAGAAATATTAAAACTTCGAAGTATATAAAGTAAACCTATATTCGTTAAGCCTCTAGATATATAAGATATATTATTAAAATTAAACTCTAAAAGGAACTCTAACGTAATATATACGATGTCGACGTCTTAATATAAGTAGCGTTAAGGTTTATAACGTATTAGATTTAATAATTACTACGAGTTTATTAATATTATTCGAGATTAATAGAGTAGAGAAGAAGACTATATTAGAGCGATAATTAGACTAATTACGAGAAAACTTATAAATATTATTAGCTTTTTAAAACGTTTATAGATATTTTTATTAAGAGTATTAATTAGCTATTTTAATGCGATAAGTTTAAAAGTATATTTTTATTAAATTATATAGATAGTAATTATATATACTATCTTATAAATACTATAGTTATTTCTTCTTTATACTATCTAGCTTAAAAGACTAGTCGCTATTATTTAAACTTATAATAATTCTTATTATTATAATATTTAATATCGATTAGCTTTAGTTAATATATTTTAAAGAATTTAAGAATATTAGAAATAATAATTATAACGCGTAGTTTATAAGTCTTATTAAAATATAACTTATATATAAATTTAGATAAGTTATATTTTTAGCTCTAAGTCTTATTATATTATATAAAATATTTAACTTTAATTTAATCTTAAATAATCTAATTAATATCTTAAAGAATTTTTCTCTAATTATCGCTTAATAAATAGATAATCTTTTTTATTTTATAAGATAAAAGCTTTATAAGTAAAGCGTCGCTATTAATAATTCTCGATTTTATTATTTATTTAATTATTAGCTTATCTAGAATTATCTATATTTTATTAATATTTCTCTTTAACTTCTTATTCGATAAAGCGCGTAGATAAAACTTTATATTCTCTATACGCTTTTTAATATTATAATATTTCTTTTCTATTATCTTAGATAAAACGATATTTATCTTTTATTACGATTACTTAATTAATAGAATTATCGTCGCTACGTTAGTAAAGAATATAATTTATAATATAATTAAATATCTATAAATGAATAATAGATAATACTTAAACTCCTTCGCTATTCTATTATAATATACTTATTTCTTCTTATTTAGATTTTATATATAAGCGAGATCTTCGATAATAATTCTAGATTACTCTATCTTATAGACGATAATTAATATAAATATTAAAAAGATATTTAATTTTATATTATAGTACTCGTCGATATAAATCTATTTAATAGCGAAGTTATATATAAATAAGCTCTTTATTTTAACTTAAATATAATTCTTATAGAATTTAAATATTATTAAGATTAAAAACCTCTCTTATCTAGATTAAGCTTTATTATTAATTATATATTTAAGTAATTTAATATTTATAGAGATTAAAGACTTCGAACTAATATTATAATATCGAATTAATTTATATATATAAAAGACGCGAAGTTATATTATATTATAGTCTTCGAGATTTATTAGTTTAATAATTTTAATAAATTAGTTTATAAAAATTTTAATTAGAATAATTATTAAGAAGAATCTCGATTTAAATATTATTTAAGCTATATAGTTAATTTTATTTTTATATAGATATATAATATTAAGTATCTTAATTGAAGAATATTAAGATTATTAATTCTTTCGAATAAATCTTAATATAATATATTTACTCACGAAGGGAGACTTCTTAAAGACTTCGATAATAGTAATATTCTAGTATTTTTTAAGAATATTAAATTATAGAGTAAGTTATTATTTAAATATTTAATTTATTAATAGTATTAAAGTCTAAAAAAATATTTATATTAGTAAGTTAGATAAAAGAATTAGATATATTTATCTTATCGAAGCTAAGTTTATTTATATTAATTATTTTATTATAAAGATTTATCTAAAGATATCTTTATATTAAATTATATAGCTAATAAATTTTTAAAATAATAGATATTAAGATTTTTTACGAATTTAAGATATACTCTAAGCTTTTAAAAATACGAGTATTTTCGATATTTCTATTACTATAATTAAATTATAAAACTTACTTTATAATCTTCTAAGTTTAATTTAATTATTATAACCTCCCTTTCTTATTAAACTTAATTTTTCTATTAGATTAATTAGTATAGAGAGTAAATAATTAATAATACTCGAATATATACTCTAATATTAAATCTCTATCGTTAATCTTTATATTATTCTATATCTTTCTTTAATTTATAATTTTATTAATTTTAATATCGTAAGAGTTAGCTAATCGAAAGATATAATCTTATTTAATTAAGAGCTTTATTAATATAATATCTTCTATTATTAAATATCTTTTCTCTTATAATAAAAGCGCGTTATTACTCTTATAAGTTTTAAGTATAACGACGTTATCTATTAAATTATTAACGAACTTCTTTTATAAAGAATAATAATAAATTTATAATTAAGAGTTATTCTCGTTCGAGCTAATATTAATAAGTTGAAAATTTATCTTATTTTCTTTATAGATATTAAGTAAATTAGATAATAAGATCGAAGGCGAAGCGATAATAGAATAGAGAGAAAGTGAAGTTTTAATAGATTTAGATTAAGATAAGATATTAGTAAATTCGAAAGAGATTAAGAACTTCGAGATTTTTTAAGAATTATCTTATACGAAGTATAGTAAAAGAAAGATATAAAAAGAAGAATATTAAGAGTTAGAGTTAAGGCTAGAGTACTTTAATAGATAATTTAATCTTTTTTATAAATAGAGATTTATTTAATAGTTTACTTTAGTAGTAAATAAAGTTTAAAAGAAGAATATAATATATTATTAATAATCTATTTAAATCGAAAGCTAGTCTTAAAAATTAAGATAAAAGATTTATATTAAATAAAACTCGATATTAAAATTAAGAATAACTTCGATAGAGGTTTTATTAAATATTATTTATAGTATAAAGTTTATAAAGTAAATATTAAATAATAAATTATAAAGGGAAAATAGTAGAATATAATATTATAGGCGTTAATAACTAGCGCGATAATTAACTATTCGACTTCGATTTAATAGTCTATCGATTATTCGAATCGTTTATTTAACTCGAATATTTAATTATAATTTATATTATTTAGAAACTAAATTAGAGATTATATTAATAATTAAGAATTATAGTTAAAAGAATTATAGATATTTAGTAAAAGTTAAATATTAAATCTATTATTACTATTAGTTAACTCGAATATATTATTTATTTAATTTAAATACTAAATATAGTAGTAGTATCGAAATCGAATAAGCGATATCTAAGCTATCTATATATTCGCGTTATCTATATTTTTAATACTATTATTCTTATTCTTAATATTATTATATATCTAAGATCGAATTATCTCTCTTCGTATATTTCGATTTAATATCTTATTATTAAGGTTTTTTAGATTATTTAATATTAAGTAGTAGTTATAGATCTTTTTATTTTTCTATAATAGTTATACTATTCTATTATCTACTTAGATATCTTATTATTTCTCTTAATCGATATCTAGATTTATAGAGCGAAAGAATCTTATTAAGATTATATCTATATTTATAAAACATTTAATAGAGATTAGAAAGCGAGATTCGTTATTATTTTTAAAAGGTCGTATTATTATATTATTATAATTCTTAAAAAGAATTATTAAGGAGTATTAGAGAGTTTTATAGTTCGAATACTCTTATTTAAGTTACTACGAGTCTATTAGTATTATTCGAGATTAATTAATTAAATTTTATAAATATATTAGATTAATAATAAAATTTAATTTTAATATTAATAAATTATAAAATAGATTAATTTTTTAGATATTTATATATATTTATTTAAAAGTATTACTTATATAATTACTAGTCGAAAAGATATAATATATTTTATAAAATATTTTATATTAAGTAATATTATATCGTACTCGAATATAATATAAATAGAGTCGAATATTATTTTATTTTTCTAATATAAATTCGAGATCTTAACGAGATATTCTACGATATAATATATTTATAATATTATATTATAAAATAATATATATATAAAATATCTCGATTAAGATTTCTATATTTATAGAATAATTCGACTAAGATATATAGAATATATTTATTCTTCTTTATTAAGAGAGAGAAAATATAAAGAGTAATTTAATATAGCTATTTATCTTCTTATTAATAGTAATAATTAGAATAATAATTAAAACTATAAGCGTCTCTATTCTTCTTCTTAAAATTATAATATAAAAGAATATTCTAAATTTTAAATCTTTAAATATTATAAGAATAAAATTCTATAATTATCTTTATTTATATATTTATCTTAACGCGTTAAATAAGCTTAATAAACTTTATATTTATTCTTCTCTTAAATTCTTTATTACTCTTCTATTCTACTTTATTATAATTCTTTTAAATATTTTAAATCTATCTTTATCTAATTAAACTTATTAATTATTTATAAATAAATTCGCTTTTTAAATTATTTTAAATCTCTTTATTAAGATTAAATCTATTATTATTAACTCTCTCTAATTATAAATTTATTAATTATTTCTTTATATATTATAAAGTATTAATAATATATCTTAATAAATTTATAAATATTAAACTTATTAAAATACTTTTTATAAGCTTATTATCTTTATTAATATAATTATTATAAATATTAATTAAATTTTTATATAAAGTATTATTAGCTCTTTTAATCTAATCTAATATATTAAGATCTTCTTTAAAATTAAATTTAATTTATTTAAACTTATTTTCTTAATATTTTATATAAAGAATTATTATTAAAATATAAAATATCGCTAATAAATAATACTTTTAAATATTATAATATCTTTTAATTATTAAAAAATATCGCTTATATATAATAGTTCTTATAAAAGAATAAAGAATATTATAAACTATTTAAGTAATTATAATATATTTAAATTTTAATTTCTTTTATTACTCTAAAATTAAAAGATTCGCTAAATTATTAAAAGAAGCTTTATAAAGATTAAAAGTAAGATTATAATTAGAATAATAATTAGAAGACTTATTATTTCTTCTATATTATTAAAGCTAATTATATTTATTCTTATTATCTAAATTTTTAATCTTAAATTTTATTATTTAATTAAGTATATTTTTATTTAATTAATTTATTCGCTTAACTCTTTATAATTAATTACTTATATTAATATTTTAATAATTTTAAAATATTCTTTTAAGCGCTTTTTAATAGATCTTTATTTATAATTTCTTTTTAATATTAATCTTTTAATTTAATTTCTTTAATTTTATATTATTATAATTTAAATATAAAAGTATAATTTATTTATATAAATAGTTTAAATTTAATTAAATTTAATTATAATAGATAATTAATTTCTTATAAGTCGTCTTAAAAGCTTTAAAAGTTCTTTTTTTTAAGAAACTCTCTTTCTTCTTAATTTTTAGAGCTTTTTATCTATATAATTAAATAGATAATTATAAACGTTAAAAATATAATAAATTATAATCTTCTTTTCTCTATTTATTAACTTTATAAATTTATAAAAAAATCTAATAAATTAAATTAAATATTAAATCTATTAGAAATTAATTAAAAATTATTTAGATATTTAGATTATAATTTTTATTTATAATTATTTTTTATTACTTAATCTTAAATAAATAGTTAATCTATTTTTTAAAAAGTATATAATATTAATATAAAGAAGTAGAGCGCGAATTAATATCTAATAAATTAAATTTTAATAAGTCTTAATATTCTAAAAAAGTTTAAAAGAGCGTTTTTAATAATATTACTTTTTTTTTAGAAAATTAATATTTATCTAATATTAAAATATTTTTATTTTAAAGTTATTTAATTTATAATATAAAAAAGATCTTTTTATATTAATCGCTAATATTAATATATATAATAATTTTTTAAATTTTAATATAATTAATAATATAATAATTAGAATAATAATAAGAAATATTATATTTTTATTAGAGTTATTAATAGATTAATTATATTTATTTAAACTTAATTCTTATCTTCTTTATTATCTCTAATTTCTTTAAAATTTCTTATTTATTAAAATAATTCTAATATTATTTAAAAATTCTTTTAAGACTAATTAAATAATATATACTATATAAAAAATATATTATAAATAATTTAAAAACTTAAATTCTTTAATATTAAGTAAATCTTTTATTATAAAAATAAAAAGATAAATAATTAAATTATTAAAGAGTATATTATTATTATTAACGTTATTAATTATAAATTTAAATATATAAAATTAAATCTTATATTTTATAAGAATTAAATTAATAATACTTATAAGTTTCTAGCTAATATATTTATCTTCGATATATTTAAAATCTATAAAAATCTTATATTATTATTAATTAATATTAATAAAAAAAATTAAAATTATTATAAATAATTAATAATTATAAAATAATTAATAATTTAAAATTAGAGAGACTTTAATATTATTAATTAATAAATTCTTTAATAATTTTATCTCTAACTCTATAGCTTTTTTTATTAATTAATTCTTTATAATAAATATTAATTTTAATTATATATTAAAATCGAGATAGTATAAGAGTTATAATATTTTAGAATTATTAATAATTATAAATAAAATATTAATATTTATAATTTAGCGATAAAATTATTTTAAAAAGTCTTCGCGTATAAACTTTTAACTTTCTAATATTATAAGAGAATTTTAATATTATCTTTTCTAAAGTAAATAGTAAATTAGATATTCTATTTATTATTTTATTTATTAATAATTTATATTATCTAATTTAGAAATATATCTAATTTTTATAATTATTAATTAGATTTATTTATTATAAATTACTTAAATTAGATTTCTTAATATATTTCTTAAACTTAATATATACTTATTATATTACTTATTTTATAATCTATAAATAAATAAATTAGAATCTTATTATAATAATAATAAATAATATATAGCTTTTTAAAATCGATAAGCGTATATTTATTAAATTATATTTATTTCTAAAATTTTCTAATTTCTAAGCCTTAATAGATAAGCTAATAATCGCTATTAGATTTAAACTAATTCTATATAATCTATATTATCTTTATTTATTATTATATTTATTATTTTTTATTATTAATATTAAAAAGAAAGTAAGATTTATTATTATTTTTATATTAAAATATATTTATTAATATCTTATATTAAGTATTATTAATTAAGAAAGTCGAGCTTATACTAAATAAAGATTTAATTAATATCTTAAAATTAAGATATTTAAAGAGAAATTAAAAGAGATATATAAATAAATAAAATATTAGAAATAAAATAAGATTAATATTTAATATATAAATTCTATCTTCTCGCTATAATAGAAACTTATATCGTTATATTATTAATAATATATCGCTATATTATTTTTAATATTTTAAATTAAAAATTAATTCTTTCTAATTAATATTATAATTAATAATTATATATTTAAAAATATATAATAATATTAATATAGAATTAATATTTAATTTTATTAATTTAAAACTCTAATTAGCTTAGCTATTAACGCTTTTCTATTTAATATAATATATATTTAATTTACTTTAATATTAATATTTATTTATTATTATATTATTTTAAATATTAAAATTAAAAATTATATTTTTTTAATTAATATTCTAATTATTAGCTATATTAATAAAAGTATATATTAATATTTTAAAATTATTAAATAAATTCTATTAGATATTAATATAAAATTAAAATCTAGTTTAAATACTTTAATAATTTAATTAATTAAATTAATTATTATTTAAATCTTTTATATATAAAAATTAAATCTTTTATTATATTAAGATTATTTTTAAATCTCGAAATCTTTTTTATTAATATAACTCTCTTTTATTTAAATAATATTATAATATCTTTTACTTAAGCGTTAAAATATTAAAATATTATATTCTTCGCTTTTAATTAAACGATCTTATCTTTAAATTAATATCTTTAATCTTATAAAAATAATAATTAATTTATTATAGATAAAGATAAAAAAGAAATAATATCTTCTTTTATTTTTAAAGTAGAAGAAGAGAAGAAAATAAGTAAATTAATCGTAAGCTATAAACGGCTTAACGTTTAAGAATAATAAATTAATAAAATTATAATATTAAAATAAAGAGCTTTTTTTATAATTAATAAATATAAAATTAAATAGAAATTAATTAAATTAATAAGATTATCTTTAATAAATATATCGCGTATATAAAGAATATTAAAATATATAAAATATATATAAAATATAAGAGAGAGCGTATATATATAGCTATAAATATTTAAAGTATATTTAAAATATAAAAAAAAGCGCTTATATATAGCTCTACGATATATATTAATAAAAAAAAAATTAATTTCTTTTTCTAATTAGCTTTCTAATTAATATTTAAACTTAATTTATTTTTAAATAATATTTTATTTTAATAAGATTTTAATTATATAATATTAGTTAGTTTAATAATAAATATTTAATATTATTCTTTTCTAATTTACTCTCTTCTTTTTTAAAAATTCTTTTTATTATTATAATATTTATATTATAATATACTTATTTATTATAATATTATTTATATCTAAAAAAAAAAAATTATTTTCTTTATATTTTATAATTAAATTAAATTAATAATATTATTTTTATAAAGTAAATATATATTTAATAGCGCTATATCTCTTAATATAATAATTAATTATAATATTAATTATAATTTATTAATATATAATATTATTATTTATTAAAGTTATTAACTTAATAATTATGAAAGTTTAAAAAATTTTTAATAATTTATTAATTATTAATTTAGATTTATTTAAATTATTAAAGTAAAATAAAAATAAGACTTCGCGAAGATAAAAATTAGAAGATTATATATGAAGTTTAAAAAGTATAATTATAAATAAGAAAAGTATATAATTATATTAATTATATATATTTAAATTAAATAGTAAATTAATTATATATATTAATTATATTATTACTAATTAGACTTTAAAGTTTATATATTAAAGAAAATTCGCGAACTATAAAGATTAATAAACTTAATTATTTTTTAAATTATATTTATTTAAATAATAAAGAAGATCTTAATTTATATAACTTTAAAATCGATTAATTCGCTTTAAATTTAAATTTCTATATTATATATACTTTAAAAGATTATAAAAATAAAATTAATAAAGAATTTTAATAATATAATTTCTCTTTTAATAATTATAAATAAAAAAAATTATTAACTAATATCTAGCGACTTAATTATATATATTTTATATAAAAAGAATTACTTTATAATTAAAAGATATATAGCTTTTTAGATAATTATAATAAGATATAAATTTATAAATAATAATATAATATTATTAAAGTCTAGATATAGTTTTTATAAAAAGAAAATATATAATAAATAAAAGAAAAACTATTCTAAGTTAAGAATAAGATATTCTAATTATTATTCTATTTATTACGCTTAATTAATAATATTTAACTATTATACTTAATCTAATAACTTTATATATTTTATATTTATAAAATAAAACTTCTTAAATTAATTTAAATATAGATATATATTTATAAAAATATTACTACTTTAATAAAAGAGACTTCTTATTCTAAAATCTATATTAAATTAAAGATTATATTTCTATATTCGATAGCTTTAATTCTTATAATTACTATTAATATCGCGATTAAATTTATATAATAATAATATATCTTTCTTATTAGCGAGTATTTTTATATTTAATAACTTTAATTCTCTTATAATTACTATTAATATCGCGATTAAATTTATATAATAATAATATATCTTTCTTATTAGCGAGTATTTTTATATTTAATAACTTTAATTTTTATAATTATTATTAATATCGCGATTAAATTTATATAATAATAATATATTTTTTATTAATTCTATATTTAATAACTTTAATTTTTATAATTATTATTAATATCGCGATTAAATTTATATAATAATAGTATATCTTTCTTATTAGCGAGTATTTCTATATTTGATAATTTTAATTTCTATAATTATTATTAATATCGCGATTAAATTTATATAATAATAATATATCTTTCTTATTAGCGAGTATTTCTATATCTAATAATTTTAATTTTTATAGTTATTATTAATATCGCGATTAAATTTATATAATAATAATATATCTTTCTTATTAACGAGTATCTCTATTTATTTAGATAACTTTAATTTTTATAATTATTATTAATATCGCGATTAAATTCATATAATAATAATACGTCTTTCTTATTAATAAATATTTCTATATTTAATAACTTTAATTTTTATAGTTATTATTAATATCGCAATTAAATTTATATAGTAATAATATATCTTTCTTATTAATAAGTATATTAATAATTATAAATAGTTAAAATATAATAGAAAATAGTAGATAACTCTTAATAATATTCGATTTTAAATCTATAGCTTCTTTATCTTATTTAAAAATAAAGATATTTATATCTAAAATTTAAAATAAGTAAATTTTAATATATAGTTATTAAATATCTAGATATAAATCTTCTAATACTTCTCGCTAAGCGTTTAATACTTAAAAGAAAAATATTAATCTTTAATTATATTTATATAAATCTTTTAAAAAAAATTTTATATTAATAGAAAGTCTTAATTTATATTAATTATAATTATAAAGATAATTATAATTATAATTTTAAATATAATTAGATATTTAAATTATAAGACTTATTATTAGCTAGTAAATAAAAAATTAAATTCTATTAATTATTCTATTTAATATCTTATTTATTATAAAAATATAAAGTTATCTTTTAAAAGCGAATTTTTAAAGATAATAATTAAATAATATAATATATATATAATATAAAATCTTATAAACTACGCGCTAAAAGAAAAGCTTTAAAATTATAAAATTAATTAAAATTTAATAATAATAAATCTCGCGTAAAATTTAAGCTATAACTCGCGTTAATAATATATAATAAAAATAAAAATAATTAAAAAAATATATTATTTAATTTTTATTAATATTTTAATATTATTAAAATAAAGATAATACTTATTAAAATAATAATAATATTTATTAAAGTAATAATAGGATATCTATTATTAAAATAGCGGTAATATCTAATAAACGCTTTATTATAACGCTTTTAAATAGATTATTATCTCGCGTAATCTAAAATAATATTAGCTTTTTTAAAGAGCTATTAATAATAAATTAAATATATATAAATTAAGCTCTTTACGCGGTTTATTTATATATTAATTTAAAGTTATTAATAAATAAAGAATAAATATATAATTTAATATCTATATTATTTTTTAAATATTATTATAATAATATTAGATTATTTAAATAGAAGTCTAATATATAAAGAAGATAGTCTTATAAGAAGAAGAGTTAATATAAAAAAAAAGTCTTTAAAAAAAAGAAAAGCTTAGATATCTATCGCGTATATTAAATATTTAGATTATTTTATATTATCTAACTTAATTTAAATATTAATAAATAATATACTTTCTCTTTAATTTTAAAGATTTAAATTTAAGCGAATTATATTTATTAAGCGCTATTATCTAATATAATCTTATTTACTTTTATAATATTTATAATTATTATTATAATTTATATAGATTAAAAAATAAGATATCTAAAAAAGCGAGTTAATAAATAATTATCTTTATCTAATTTAATTAAAATAAAACTATTATAACTTATTAAAATTTTCGCATATTTTATTTTTATTTTCTTTTCTTTATATAAATAATTATTCTTTTAATTTAAATTCTATAATTAAAATAGTATATAATATATATTCTCTTTATTTCTAACTTCGATACTTATTAGAATTAATATACTTTTTAATAAAATAAATATTAATTAAAATTAAGTATAGTTTAATATTTATAAATATTTATATAAATTCTTTAATTTCTTTATATATATTTATTAATTTATCTTTTTATAGCGATTAAAGTAGAAGATATTAAGTCTAATAATTTATTATAATAAATATTAAATATTAATAATAATAATAATATTAAAAAGTTTTAATATAAATTAATTAGATAATAATTAAATTTCTAGTTAAAATAAAAAATAAAGAATAAATTTAATTAAAATAAAAATATTAAGAGATCGCGATAGCGAATAAATATATTTATATTTAAGAAGAAATTAATTAAAAAAGTAAAGAAAGTTAATATCTTAATTATTAATTATATTATAATTTATAATAAATATAAAAATAGATATATTAATATATCGTAATTAAAATAGAAATAAACTTTTAAGAAAATTAGATAAAATATAATAGATAAATAATAAGTAGCTTCTAATTCTAATTATTATTCTAATAAACTTATATTTTAATAATATTATATAAAAAAAATACGCGAGCGTAATTTAAAGAAAGTCTAGAGTTTCGCTTTTCGCGTAAATTATTATATATATAAATAAAGATAAAAGCTTAAATTAGAAGAAAATAAATAATATCGAAGCTAAATAAAATATAAGTATTAAAAATAATTTTATTATACGCGCTAATAATTAAATAAACTTTATTTTTTAAATTATTTAAAAGCGCGATATAGAATTTAATAATAAGCTTTATTATAGTTTAAATATAAAAGTATTAACGCGTTAATTAATAAGTATTAAACTATTATAAAAATCTTAAAATATTAAATATAATTATATTTAAAAGATAAAATTATAAATCTTTATTAATATATAATTAATCTAATATATAATAATAAAAAGTTTATTATAAAAGTTATATTATCTAAATTAATACTTTAATCTTAATTATTACTCTTTACTATTATATAAATAATATAAAGCTATCTTTTATTTAAATATATCTAATTCTTAATTTTAATTATTATTATAGATATTATTAATTTATTCTAGAATTATTAAATCTACTTTTATATACTTTTTATATTTTATCTTTTTTTTAATTAAATAGCGATTAAACTCTAAATTAAAATAAATACTTAGAAGAGAAAAGTTTATAAATACTTAATTATATAATTTTATTTCTTTTATACTTTTTATAATTACTAAAATAATTAATAATATATAATTATATTTTATAATTATATATATAATAATTAATTAATAAATTAGCTAAATTATATAAAGATAAATATATTTTTATTTTTAATTTAAATAATTTAGTTAAGATAATTATAAGATTTAAATTCTTTTTCTATAATATAACTCGCTTTTTATATATTATATAAAGATAAATATTTATTTAAATAGAGATTATTAGAGCTAATTATAAAGTATAATAATAAAAGATTTACTCTTAAATTAACGAATTAGAAAGACTTCTATTATCTTATATAATACTTTAAAAGCGAATTTTTAAATATAATAGCGCTTTAATAGATTTTAATTAAATATAATTTAATAAATTAGATATTAAAAGAGAAGCTTTAAAATTATAAGATTAATTAATTTTTAATAATAATAAATCTCGCGTAAAGCTTAAGCTATAGCTCACGTTAATTATATATAATAAATATAATAATAATTAAAAGAATATATTATCTAATTTTTATTAATATTTTAATATTATTAAAATAAAGATAATATCTATTAAAATAAAAGTAATATTTATTAAAGTAATAATAATAGCGATTAAAGCGATAATAATATCTAATAAACTCTTTATTTTAATACTATATCTAATATTCTAGAATAATATTAACTTTTTTAAAAAGCTATTAATAATAAATTAAGTATATATAAATTAAGCTCTTTACGCGATTTATCTACGTATTAATTTAAAGTTATTAAAAAATAAAAAATAAATATATAATTTAATAACTACGTTATACTTTTAATATTATTATAATAATATTAGATTATTTAAATAGAAGTTTAATATATAAAGAAGATAGTTTAATAATAAGAAGAATTAATATAAAAAAGAAAGTTTTAAAAAGAAAAAAGAAGAGAAAGAAAAGCTTAGATATCTATCGCGTATATTAAATTTTTAAATTACTTTAAATTATCTAGCTTAAATTAAATATTAATAAAATACTTTCTTTTTAATTTTAAAGATTTAAATTTAAGCGAATTATATTTATTAAGTATTATTATCTAATATAATCTTAGTTACTTTTATAATAATTATAATTATTATTATAATTTATATAGATTAAAAGAATAAAAGATTTAAAAGAGCGAGTTAGTAAGTAATTATCTTTATCTAATTTAACTAATATTAAACTATTATAACTTATTAAAATTTTTATATATTTTATTCTTACTTTCTTATCTTTAAGTCTTATTATCTTTATAAAAATAATTATTCTTTAAATTAAACTCTATAATAATATATTTAAAATAGCGCGTAATATATATTCTCTTTATTTTTAATATCGATACTTATTAGAATTAACGCACTTTTTAATAAAATAAATTTTAATTAAAATTAAGAATAATTTAATATTTATAAATATTTATATAAGCTCTTTAATTCTTTTATATATATTTATTAATTTATCTTTTTATAATAATTAAAGTAGAAGAGATTAAGTCTAATAATTTATTATAATAAATATTAAATATTAATAATAATAGCGATATTAAAGAGTCTTAATATAAATTAATTAAATGATAATTAAACTTTTAATTAAAATAAAAAATAAAGAATAAGCTTAATTAAAATAAAAATATTAAGAGATCGCGATAGCGAATAAATATATTTATATTTAAGAAGAAATTAATTAAAAAAGTAAAGAAAGTTAATATCTTAATTATTAATTACGCTATAATTATTAAAAAGTATAAAATTAAATATATTAATATATCGTTATTATAATAGAAGTAAGCTTTTAAATAAATTAGATAAAATATAATAAATAAATAATAAATAATTTCTAATTCTAATTATTATTTTAATAAATTTATATATTAATAATATTATATAAGAAAAATACGCGAGCGTAATTACAAAGAAGTTTAAAGTTTTACTTATTACGCGAATTATTATATATATAAATAAAGATAAGAGTTTAAATTAAAAGAAAATAAATAATATCGAAACTAAATAAAATATAAGTATTAAAAATAATTTTATTATACGCGCTAATAATTAAGTTACATTTTTTAAACTATTTAAAAGTATAATATAGAATTTAATAATAAGCGCTATTATAGCTTAGATATAATAATATTAACGCGTTAACTAATAAATATTAAGCTATTATAAAAATCTTAAAATATTAAATATAATTATATCTAAAAGATAAAATTATAAATCTTTATTTATATATAATTAATCTAATATATAATAATAAAAAGTTTATTATAAAAGCTACGCTATCTAAGTTAATATTTTAATCTTAATTATTATTATCGCTATTATATAAGTAATATAAAGTTATCTCTTATTTAAATATATTTAATTCTTAATTCTAATTATTATTATAGATATTATTAATTTATTCTAGAATTATTAAATATACTTTTATATACTTTCTATATTTAATCTTTTTTTTATATATCGCGAGAAGATAGCTTAAAGAAATATAGCTTATTATATTAAGCTATAATACTTTTAAGAGAATATTAAGAAATATATTAATTTTTCTAAATTAACGATTTAATAAAAAGGCTATAATTATAATATATATAATTTTATATTAGATAGCGATATCGAAAATATATAATAGATATATAAAATTATCGTTAATAACTTTAATTATAAAGTATTAGCGGATTTCGCGCGACTAATATTAGAGAAAGATAAGCTTTTCTTATTATTAGTAGATATAACTTACTTTCTTTTATATATATAAAGTAATAAAATATAATTATATTTAATTTTATATCTTATTAATTTAGCGTAATTATTAATTAGAATAATAATTAGAATAACTACTTCTAAATATAGAAATTCTAATTGAGATATCTTATATATATATTATTTTATAATATAATACTATAGATATATTATATCGTAATATATATCGCTAAGATTTTATATTATATTAGATATAAATAATAATTACTTCGATAATTAGTATTTCGAAAATTAATACTTATTTTAACTCTTTAATATAAGAGGTAATAGTAAGATATAACAGCTAATGAATATTATATCTATATAATTTTTATCTACTCTTTAATCGATTAGTAGATAATCGATTTTTTTTAATAGATATATTAATCTTTTTTTTTTATATTTATAAAAATCGATTAATTAGATTATCTTCTCTTCGAATATATATAGCTCTTAATAATTCGTTTAGCTTTAATCGTTTATATTTAAAAGACTTTTATTTTAATATAAAGATATATTAATTAGCTAAATATAATAAAATAATTATAAATTATAAGTAATAATAAATAGACTTAATATATTTCTTTTATAATACTTAAAATTATTTTTAGAGGTATTATTATCTAAATTAAACGATTTAAATTAAAGTAAAATTAATTTCTTTTATATAAAATGTATATCTCTAAATTATATACTCTATAGGCGATTTTACTATTTTAGAGTAAATATATAAATATAATTTTATATATATAAAAGCGCTTTAATTATATATATATTAAATACGAAGAAACGTTTAAAAGTAATAAAAGTATCTCTCTTTTAGATAACTCGTTATAGACTCTTTCTTTTTATAAATATCTATTAATATAAGATATTTTTTATATATAGATTTATAAATATCTTTAATATAATTATAAAGAATATAAAGTTAAAATTAGACTTTATAATAAGTAAGACTAGAGTAGTAATATATATTCGTTAAAGCGTTAATATATTATCGATTACTAAAGAATATATATCTTATAATTAATTAATAATAAATAAGAGAATATATATCGAGTATATCGCTTTTATAAAAAATAATATAAAAATAATAATAAACTTACTAGATATTTACGAGGTTATAGAAAGCGAAAATCGATTTTTTTATACGCGTCTTTCGATATTATAAATCGCGATATAATTAATAGTATTAATAATCTAATAGCTCTAATTATTATAAAAGAAGAAGATATATATTTACTCGAAGATAATATAATTACGAATTTAATATTATAATAATAATTAAATAAGTAGAAGATAGAAGAAGAGGGAATAAATGCGATATAAATAATAAATCTAAATAATAAGATAATAATACTCTTTATCTCTATAATAGATTTAAATTATAATACTATAATTTCGTCTTTAATAGTTAATTCTATAGAATTATATCTAAAAGAGCGAGACGCTAAGAGATTAATAAAATTATAATTTAAATTAAAGTCTCTTAATTAAATAAAATTAATATCTAATTATTAAACTAAGTTAAACGTCGAGTCGATATTCGATATAAATAATTTTTAGAATTTATTTAAATCTCGAAAAGATTATACGCTGGCGCTATAATTTTTTAAGTTAAAACTCTTCGACGATAATATTAATAAATTCTTTCGCGATATTTATTTATAGCGATTTTAAGATAACTATAGCTTTAATAACGCGAAATTATTAAGATATAAGATATAGAATATATATAATAATAATATCGACGACGATTAAACTAGTTAATCTTTTAAAATTTATAACTTTAAACTCGAATTAAGATCGAAGATATATTATATTATTTACTTTAATATTATAAATATTATTAAAGCGTTTCTAATATATAAACTTTTTAATATAAGCTTATATTATTAATTTATACGCTAAAAAAATACTAATAAAGTAAGAGTTTATAGCGAGATATATATTATAGATTAATAATAAAAAACGTAGAATAAACTATCTAATAACTCTATCGTCGTTTTTATTATTTTAATATTAAATAAAACTTATCTCTCTTAAATATATAAGAACTAATATACTTAATTAATTTATATTATAATTAAGAATCTTTAATAAAACGCGTAATACGCGTATATAGTAGATCGAATATAGCGATTCTAAGAATAATATTAATTATTATAAAAAAAGAAGTTAAGGTCTAGATCTATTACTATATCTTAAGTTTAATAATTAAAGATAACTTCTTATACTTTCGCGGTATACTATTTACTAATAAAGTATATTTAATAATTAAAGAATATTTCGAATATAGTATTAATATATAATACGTAAATAACTTAACTCGAAGATATTATTTAATATTAGCTACTATAATATTAAATTATAAAAAATAAATAATAATTACTTTAATCTTAAGCGATAGATATTATTTTATATATATAATCTCATCTATAGAGAGAAAGCGATTATATTTTCTAATTCTATATTTTAAATAAATATTCGAGTATATAGTCGAGTAGCTAAGACTATAAAAGAGATATATTAAAAAAATATCGAAATACTTACGGGATATAATACTCTACGATCGTTATCTTTTTATCGATAATTACTTTACTATTAATATATATTAACTATAATACTTCGATATTCTATACTTCTTAATAATTAAGAAATTTATAAACTATTTATTTAAATAATAGATTAAATATATTAGAATTACGAAGATAGAGAATAAGATAAATAAGCTTTTTAATACTCGCTTTTAGGCGATCTCTAGCTATATTAATTTAAAATATATTAAGTCTTTAAATAAAAAGATATAGTAGATAGAAGAGAATAGCTAGATTCTATAGAGGACGATAATAACTATCTTTATATCGATCTTAATTAAATTAAATTTAAATACGCTATATATAGATCGCGCTATTCTTAATCTTATTATATTAATAAGATATTATTCTTATAATAATAATACTATTTAATATCTATTTACGACCCTAGCCCGAATTAATTTACTAAAAGAGGTTTTTCGAGTATATAGATCTCTAGATAAAACGATAAGTAAAGATTATTTTAACTTCTTAAAGTTTTATAGTATTAATTACTTATTCGAAATAATATAATTATTTAATTTACTTAATAAATTAACTACTTAAATAAGAGAAAAGATATATATTAAATTCTTTAAAAAGTATTATAGATTAATAAATAAGTATAATAACTATATTAAATAGATTATACGTTACGATATCGTATATTAGAAGATAATTATAATATATAATCTTATTAAGTATTAAGATATAGAAGTGTTATTATTTATAATTAAGAGATTATAAAAAAAAGAGAAGAAGATCGAGGCGAGAACTTCTTTAGATCTTTATATCTAAGGTTAATAGGCGGATAATAAAAAGCGTAATATTATAAGATAGATTTATTATTATAATAGTCGTTATTAATAATTAATAGAAATTATTATTAAATAATTAAAGTTAAATACTTTTCTCGAAGCTCTAATTATCTTTATTTAAATAGATTAAATAAAATTAAGAGAATATTATCTATTTAAGAGAGATAATAATATCGATATATATAAGACGAACTATAAATAAATACGTCGATATTCGATCTATATTTATTTTAATATTCGATATTAAAAGGCTTTCGAAGAGGATTCTTTAGATATAGCTCGCCTATTTAAAGACGTTATTATCTATAGATCTATCGATTAATTCTTTTAAAAAAGATAATATAGAGATTACGTTTAAGTCTATAAATATAATTAATAGATCTTTAATATTAATAAAGTTCTTTTAAAGAAATTAATAGAGAAAGTATTAGTCGTAGTAAAAGTAATAAATCTAGCTTATAGAGATTTTAGATAAAGATCGACTTATTTATAGAGTGTTTTTATAAAGATATTTAAGTATTAATATAATAAATAAATTTAGAAATATTATAATATAGTAAAAATAAAAAAGGCGTAGTTATTAATAGCGCGAAATCTAAGAATTCTTAAAAAATAACGATTCTATAGCCTTATAAGTATTAAGAGAAGTATATATATTATATTTACGTCGATAAAAGATAAAAAATTTTATTATATTAATAGCTTTATCAACTTTAATTAATATAATAATATCTATAATTTAGATTTTCTAAATAAGAGTTATAGAGTAATAAAGAAGATTAATATACGCTATACTATAAGATAATAGAGATATCGAGAATTTAAATCTTAGAATATTAGAAATAGAATTAAATATATAATAGATAAAATCGACTTAAATATTTTTCTTAACCCGAATATCTTTCTTAACTCGAATATTCTTCTTAACTTAAATATTCTTCTCGACTTAAATAACTTTCAAATTATCTTTAGAGTTTATCGAGCGAAGAAGGATTTTATAATTATAGAATACGTATATAAATATCGTAATTAGAAAGAGAAGAGAGGGTAGACTTTTCTCTAATTAGAGAGACGTTAATACGCTTTAGAAAGTATCTAATTAAGTATTCTAGCGTCGAAGACTACTATTAAACTAATTCGCGATTTCTTATAATTTAAAAAACGCTATCGTCTATAATAAAGGCTATTATTTAAAGTTTTCTTAAGTCGTTAATAGTCTATATAATAAATTAGAATCGAGATATATTATTTTAAAAATATAATAAATTAAAAGAAAGTCTTAATATAAAATATTATAAGAGATATAAGACGATAAGAGTTATTAATAGTCTATACGATAATACTAGAATCGAGATATATTATCTTAAAAATACGATAAATTAGAAGAAAGCCCTAACGCAAGATATTATAGAGGGAGATTTATATATATTATTACTCGCTATATCTTTATATATATAATTATTTAAAAATCGAAACTTCTAATTTAAAAAAGTTAATTTTAATTTTATAAAAAAGATATCTAATACTTTAACGAGTACTAATATATATAAATTTCGAAGAAATTTAGATATTATAAGGGCGTAGTCTACTAATAATTAGCTAGCGAGTATAGGCTATAAAAGACGTAGTGTTATTATAGAATTTAATAGTATATTTAATAGTAGAACTAATCTCTAAGGAATATTAAAACTTTAAGATATGCGAAGTAAATTTATATCCGCTAAATCTCTAGATATATAGAATATATTATTAAAATTGAACTCTAAAAGGAACTCTAACGTAGAATATGCGATATCGGCGCCTTAGCGTAAGTAGCGTTAAGGCTTATAACGTATTAGGTCTAATAATTATCTTCTCTTTTAGACTCTAGTTCTTAAGCGTCTAAGTAAAAATAGAACGCTTATTAAAAAATCTTTAAACTCTAATAGAGAAATAAGAGAAAAGAGTTAATTTATTAAGATTACGATATCGTTTTAATAATGTAATAGAATTAACCCTTACGCGCCGTAGGCGTGTTATTAATATGTTATATAATAACAAGTAAAGGCCCATGAATTAAATTCATGGAGTTGGATTTTTCTAAGTCAAATCGAACTCTGATCGCTTGCTATGCGTTTTTAACCTATATATAGACATATATGTATGGAGAGAGGCGCGTTAAGGCCTAATTAGGAAGGTGTATCGAGTGTGGAGGATTGATTCGTAATAATTGCCCATAAAAAACAGAGAAAGGCCATGTCCTTATGGTAAGAAGTATCGAAATACCGGAAAGAAATGGAGATAACATGCTAATTAGTGGTGTGAATCCCACATTATCTCCTACCGCAGTGAAATCTTTCGAATAATGAAATAGCTGTCAGAGCAAGATATCGGACGGTTTCAATTCGTCCAAATATGTATCGTTCCGGAGTGATGATTTGATGTGGAACCGTGGAGAGCATATGAGGTGGGATCTTGGAGAGCTGAGCCGTGTTCTTGACGATGGTGGCCTTGTTGCCGCTTAGTTTCTCCGCAGTGTTCTCCGCATTTGCCTGTTGTAGTTCCTCCTCTTGCTCCTCAATGCAGTGGGGATGATAGGCCAAGTTGCAGTGGTGTTCTCCGCTTGCTGAGTGATGATTTGATGTAGAACCGTGGAGAGCATATGATGTGGGATTTTGGAGAGCTGAGCCGTGTTTTTGGTGCTGGGGGCCTTGTTGCCGCTTGGTTTCTCCGCAGTGTTCTTTATAGTGTTCTCCGCAGTGTTCTTCATAGTGTTCTTCGTAGTGTTCTTCGCATTTGCCTGTTGTAGTTCCTCCTCTTACTTCTTAATGTAGTGGGGATGATAGGCTAAGTTGCAGTGGTGTTCTCCGCTTGTTAAGTGATGATTTGATATGGAACCGTGCTTGGTGCTGGGGGGCCTTGTTGCCGCTTGGTTTCTCCGCAGTGTTCTCCGCATTCGCCTGCTGTATTGACTTCTCTTGCACTGGCTGAGTGGATTGGTGTGAGACCGTGGAGAGTAGGCCTGTTGTGTCACTGCTGCTGATGACTGTCTCCGCAATATTCTCCGCATTTACCTGCTGCAGTGGTTCCTTCTCTTACTGAGTATCGGGCTGGTGTGAGACCGTGGAGAGTAGGCCTGTTGTGTTACTGCTGCTGATGACTGTCTCCGCAATGTTCTCCGCAGTGTTCTCCGCATTCGCCTGTTGTAGATCCTCCTCTTATTCAACTGAGTGCGAGGGTATCGAGGGTAAATGTGTTCATATTGGAATTGGTAGAATTGGTAGAATTGGTAGAATGGTGGAAGAAGAATGGTTACACAAATAGGTGGAAGGATTATTATCCGATCCCGGACGCGTCTGGTGTGATTATTATATTTTCAGAAGCTTCTTCTTGAAGTGTTTAGGATCTAATACGCGTTGAGAGGCTTTAAAATAGGGTGATGAAGGTAGGGGAGGAAGACGCGTCTTGGGAGGTAGCATCGCTGGGTTGGAAGGCACCATCGCTGGCTTGGGAGGAGTATGTAGGGGAGGACGTATTCGTTCGGGCTCTTTTTGAGGGCCTTCCAACGCGTTTATGAGCAGTAGTAGGTAGCTGTTGGGCTCGCTTGCGGCCTCGATTGCCAGCAGTAGCGGATTCGCCGAGGGGTGGCCTGGGGGCGTCAGTAGGGGCTCTAAGAGGCGGGCAAAAGGGGTATACGTGCCTGAAACGTTGAGTAACCTTTGGGCGAGGGGTACCGAAGACGATTGTGTTCATATTGATGGAATTGGTAGAATTGGTAGAATGGTGGAAGAAGAATGGTTACACAAACAGGTGGAAGGATTATTATCCGATCCCCGTCCCGGACGCATTTGGTGTGACTACGATATTTGAATGTCAGTTTAACTCATCAATAGTAGACCAAACTTCATTATTTTTACAGCGTTAGAAAGCGTAAAGCGAGCTCTATAATTTACGAAATTATGAAGTAATAGCATCCGTAGGGAGCTGGTTATTTCAGAGGGGAAGACTTCTGCACATAGATTTTTGTAGATTTTTGATGGTTACGGACGCTAATTTATTTACCCGCGGTGTCTAACCAAAAAGCGTAGACCTGACGAATTAATAATTGGCTGCACATACAAATTCAAGGTTTTCTAGTTCAGCCCTACCTTATTCTATTATATATACTAATATTAATATTATCTTTAAGAATAATATCGCTTTTATAATATTAGTTAATAATAATCTATAGTAAGTCGATGTATTTAGTATTAGCGTTTTTATAGCGCTAGTTAATAGCCCCTATAGCGAATAATATTAGATTTAGAAATTTATAATAAAATCTCGAAAATCTAGTAGATAAAGAAGGAAGAAGAGTTTCTCTATAGATAACGTCGTTTTTATAGTATATTGCGTCTATAGCGAAGTAATATAATAATAATCTTTATTATAGAGATTCGAAGGGAGTAATTAGTAGAGCGACGCGTTCGCGATAATATTCTCGATTATTAATTAATAATAGTAGAAATAATAATAATAGTTAGACGACGCGGTTTAATAGATAGTAGTAAAATATTATCGCGTTATTACTATCTACGTTATTAAGTACTATTCATTAATATTAGCGCTATAATAGAGAATATAAAAACTCTCTTTAAATTATTTATTTTTATTCTTTATAACTTCTAACGTCTCTCTTATAAGTGCTTACTTTAGCGCTATAATATCGATATTAATATTAATATAAATATAGTATATCTTATTATATTAATAGTCTACTTCTCTTTATTATAAGTATCTTATTATTATTAATCGCGTTGGTGCGTAGACTAATAATTCTATAATATTCTTTTTTAATAATAATAATAACTTTAATAGTAAGTGTATAATTATCTCGCAGACGCGACTACTAATTCTTAACTATTTCTATTATTATTACTTCATATATATATTTATTAATAAGTTCTAGTATCTAATTTATTATATAGAACTTACTTTTATTAAGATAACGATTTATATATTTAAGATAAATCTCCTCTCTACGATAATTATAAGATCGAAAGGCGCGATATTAGCCGCTATATTAAAATTCCTCTATATCTTTAGATATAGATAAGAAAATTAATATAACGCTATCGCCGCGCTAGATAATCTTGAAAGTTATTTTATTAACGGGCTAAGCTTAATAAGAAGATTATCTAATAGTATAAATTATAGAAATATACGATAGCGATAGCTTCGGCCGTCTTTATTATAATTATAGATCTTTAAGATTAGCTCGTAACGGTATATAAGCGTATAAAGAAATTGAAGGGATTAAGGGAATAAATAAGTTATTAGAGAAGAAGCTTAAGAGCCTTTGTTAATATACGGCGGATATTGACGGATATTAATATAAAGATTATACTTTAATTATCTTCTTATTAGAGAATTAAATCGATAAACTCGATTCGATCTCTAACGCTAAGATAATAGAGAATACTTAAGTAACGACCTTTTTTTAGTAGTAGCGCTAATGTGGAATTTTTAGATAGTTCTTTAATGGCTGCTTTAAGTAAAAATACGTTTATATTAATAGTATATATTCTAGTACGATAAATCTTCTCTATAATAGAGTTTAATAGATAGTTAAATAATATAATTATTTTATTAATCTATATCTTAATAATAATAAGTATAAAGAAATATACGCGTAGTATAAGTATTATCTAGAAATATATCTAATCTAATCGATAATTATATCTTATTTTATCGCCTTCGCTTACTCGCCATTAATTTATATAATTAATTAAGCTCTTTAGTAATAAGAGACTTATTATTTATTACTTAATACTTTCGCTTATTACTCGCTTATTTATAGACTTAAGTTAGCTTATTAGTATTAATAAGTTTATTATCTAATAGTTATTAATTATACTCTTCGCCTTAACTAGTTTATTTAACTTTATATTAAATATCTTTCTTATATTTAATCTTATTAATAATTTCTTCGATCTTTTAAAGCTTATTATTATTAATAAGATCGAAGATTTATATAAAGGCTTTCGCTATATTACTATAATCGCGAAGATAATAAAACTTAAGTAATAATATATGAAAGATATTATAGATTTTATATATTGAGGATAGAAGTAAGCGATACGTTTACGCCTCTATCTTATCTATAATTTAAAATAATTTTATAAATTTATAAAATAACTTTTTACTTAGATATTTTTACTTTAAATTCTTAGTCGCTAATATTATTAAATTATTTATCTTATAGCTTTAAGACTAATACGTTTTATTATAATACTTAAACTAAGTCGTAATTACGCTATAAAAACGCTTTACTATCTTATCTCTTAATATTTATAATTTTTTTATTCTATTATTTATAGCGGGTATCTTCTTCTTAACGAAGTCGTTCTTAATCTTCTAACGAATTTTATAATAATATTTATATATTAGAAAGAATAATATTATTTTAATAGAGGAATATTAATTATTTATATAAGCGAACTCTACTATTAATAATTATTTCGTTTAAATATTTTACTTATTATTAGCGAATACGCGTAAGAAGTATTCTAGTACCTAATTTTATCGCTTAGTTTACTCGTTGGTTTACGAGTAAAAGGCGATATTTAGATATCGCTTAATTTTGAAATGAAAGTAAATGATAAACTAGAAGCTATTAATAAATATAGAGCCTTTATTATTAATAATATCGTTTAATATACTATAGCGATATATTATTTTAAAATGAAATACTTTTACTAGCTAAGCGGTATCGATTATAATAGATATAGAAATATATTTTATTATTTTTATAAATTGATTTATTATAACTAGAATAGCATCGTAGATAATACTCTTATACTTACTCACTAATAAGCTAATAATAAAATCTATAGAAATTTTTTTCTATAATTTAGTAATGATAGAAAGCGAGCTTAACTCGCTATATAGACGATATCGCGAAGCTTTAGTTCGTTAATAAACGTTATATATCTTAATATAGTCGATAACTTACTTTAGACTTTCGTTTTAATAGTATTTATAAATAAGTAGCTTATACGTTTTTATAGCGCTAAAGTATCTTAATAACGAATTATTATAATATTTATTAATAAGCTCTTTTTTTAAGATCTTATCTTTAGAGATATAAAGGCGACTATTATATCTTAATAGTTTTTTAAAGTCTAAGATTTATATTTAGCTACGTATGTAACGCTTAATTATTAATTTATTAATATTAATTTAAAAAGAGTTTATCTAATTATCATAAGTTTATAGATCTCAAATTAATATTTTTATTAGTCTTTAAAATACGTTATAAGTAATCTCTTATATAACTTTAGACTTCTTTTTAGAAATAATTATCTAGATATTAATAATACGAAATATAGACGCTATAGCCGCTATAACCTTCTTATTCCTTTATAACTACTTATCGCTAATTTAAAGTATAAGCTTATTCTATAGTATTAATAAAAGTTTAATATTTAACGACGAAATCCTCTTATAGTTAGAGCGTCGCGATGATGGGTTAATAGAGTTTAATTTATCTATTTAATGAAAAATCTTAAAGTTATAAGTAGCTAACTTTAGCGTCTAACGGGCTTGTCTGAAGTTTAATTTCTTCTACTTTATAAAGCTCTTAAAATTATTATAATTTATTAAGATCTTAATATAAAACGTATTATCTTTTAGATAGTAATACTATTATTTTATAGACGCTATAATAGCGAGTAACTCTTAATTATAAATCTTATAATTTTACTTTATAGAAATTATTTTCTTAGATTAGAATATTATTAGTCGCTAGTAATTATTCTTATTTAATTATAAAAGTATAGTCTCTATATCGAAGTTAAAAGCGTCGATCTTAAGATATAACTTTAAATTTAGATTATAATAGCGTAGAAACGACGCGGTTATAAAAGTGTTTCGAAGCTATTAAAACGTTAGCTTCGCGTTATCTATCTACTTTAATAATCTAGATTTCTTATTATTCTTACTCTCTTTTAATAAATTAATAAATAGCGTTATTATATTAGAATAGCTATAGATAAATTATCGATAGAAATTAATAAAATCTAAAAAGACTTATATATTCTAATAACTTTTTAATTTTAATTATTTCTTAATAATAGCGATATATTTTTAATCTATCGCGATATCTTTAATAAATATAATAAACTCTAGAAACTTAACTCGCTCGATATAGAATTAATATTTCTTTAGATTAATATATAGTTAAAACTAGCGTAAACGCTTAAGTATTTACTTAATATATCGCTAATACTTCGCTAACTTAGTATTATAAATTAGAATATTATCTAAATATATTACGTATATTATATTTATTAGACTTATAAGAGCTTTATTAATATACGCTTAAAAAGTTATTAATATATTAACGAGTCTAAAAGATATAATTAAATATTCGAAGTAGCTATAGCGACTACGAAACGCTATTTTTCACTTATCGCCTTCTTTAATTCAAATTTAATAATAGATATTTTTAAGATTTAGCTTTATAAAGACTTTAGCGTTATATAAGCGATCTAGAGTCTTAATAATTAGAGATAGCGAGTATCGATTTTTAATAGTTATCGCATTTAGGCCTCGATAATTAATATAAAAATAAAGCCCTTTATTCTTTTTAGAAATAAAAAGAATCGATATTTCGGCTAAGAAAGTTAAGTAACGAATTTAGTTTTTCTAAAGAGAATTCTCTAGATAGCGTTATAGCTTCGCTAACTTCGTTTAAGATAGATTATATAAAAGATTATATAGCGACTTCTTATCGCTCTTAATCTTAATAATATAATCCCCCTACTTAAGCGTAAGTAAGATTTCTACTTTTTTATTAAAAAAAACGTCGTTAAACTCTAGTAACTTCTAAGAAAGCTTTAGACTACGCTCGTTTTCCGATTCGCTTCGCATTACTATAGTATATATAATTGCGAATATATTTAACTTTTATTCGATAGTTTAGATAAATTTAACTAGTTCTTTAATCTATAATTTATTAGCGTTAATCTTAAATCGCTATTACTCCGCCGTTAAGTCTAATAGTACTTATAATTAACTTAGTTTAAGTATATCTAATACGATATTAAGGCCTTTTTAATTAACGATATAAAAGAGTATACTATACTTTCTATTCTAATTCTAGCTATTTACTAACTAATAATTTAGCTAATACGCGTTATAGTAATATATACTTTAGTTACTTAGCGCTTTCGATTATAGTAAAATAACGTTATAAGATTTTAAGTTCTATTAAATTACGAACTTTTATAAAATTAAATTAATATATACTTTAGTGTCGAGTAGAGTAACGAGTTACCTCTATTTATTTTAAAGCTTTATTTATCTCTTTATAAGAATAGAAGAAATTATCTTTATTAATCGTTATTCTTACCTCGCTTCTAAGGCGGTTATGAGATTAAATCTTTTTTTATTAATACTACGCCGATATAAGCTATAAGCGATTTATCGAGATCTAAATACTTAGATATCTAATAATTCTATTTTCTATAATAGAAATAACTATCCTTCTTATAATTAGAATTAAAGGATTCAACTTTACGCTTTACGTTATCGTCTTAAGTGCGCGCTATATAAGCGCCGCCGTTTAGAGCTAATTTAGGCTTCGAAATTCGATTCTTTAGAGATTTATTCTTAGCGGATCCCCTTAAAAACTTCGAATAAGAATCGTCGCCGAAGCGTACGTATTTTAAAATCTTTTTCTATATAATAGCCTAAGTAAGAATTTCTTTTTATTATTTCGATATACTATTAATATTTAGAATCTTATTTTTAAGCTCTAATTTAAGCTTAGCTAAGAAGAAATTAGCTTAATACTTCTTAGAAAATAAGATTATATAAACCTCTAGCTTCTTTAGATAAGTCTTAAAAATAGATATTTTCTAATCGAAGCGTTATTTAGTCTTCTTTTACTTTTTATAAGCGAGAAGATAGCGGTTTATTGGATCCGCTACTAAATTAAGTAGGAACTATTTAAAGAATTTAAAAGTTATATCTCTTAGATTATAGATTTAATAATATCTATATTATTAAGTATTAGGGTCGCCTTCTAAGGATTATATATAATAAATAATTCTTAATTAGTTAATAATGAAATACTTAGAATTTATAAGGAACTTGATTTCGATTTCGCGGAATTAGCGTAGGTGCTTTCTTTTATTAATATTCTTATAAGAATATATTCTTTTAGAGCGAAGTATTTTCGTCTTAATTAATATATTTATTAGAGGCGCGATAGTAATCGATATAGATAGATCTTCGCTAGTCGTAGATGATAAGCTAGTATTATAAAGCTCGCGATTGTAAGCCTTTAACGTAGCTAATTCTTATTCTTATTCTAGATAACAATTTTCGGCCTTAGTAATTATAAGATATTCTTTTATAGTAAGATCTTTTACTGATAAGAAATTCTCGAACTTATTATTAACGCTATAACGGCTCTCGATATTATCTTCGTTTTCTACTATATAATCTAGAGGTAAACCCAATATCGTAATAATAATAGGCCTTTTCCTTTAAAAGATAGAGAGATTAGAATTATAAAAGCGTAGTTTATTAGCGATTAGCTGATGGATATAGGCTATAAAAGACGTAATATTATTATAGAGTTTAATAGTATATTTAATAGTAGAATTAATCTCTAAGAAATATTAAAACTTCGAGATATATAAAGTAGATCTATGTTCGCTAAGCCCCTAGGTATATAAGATATATTATTAAAATTAAACTCTAAAAGGGACTCTAATATAGAATATGCGATGTCGGCGCCTTAGCGTAAGTAGCGTTAAGATCTATAACGTATTAGGTTTAATAGATATTAAGAGAAGAGATTAATAGAGCTAAGATCGAATAATAAAAATATAAATATATATTATTAGTCTTTATATATATTATATTAACTTTAACGCGATTATAGCGATAAAAAAGCGTATTAATAACGATTTTTCTTCTTAGATAATTAACGCTTATAAAATATATTATAAATAATAATACTCTTATCTTTAATAGAGAAGATAGATTACTCGATATAATAATATAAATTTATATATATAAATCTAATATCTAACGATAGTATTATTAAGTTAAATCGAATCGGGCTTATAATATAACTAAGTTAAATCGAACTCGACTTATAGAGTTAAATCGATATCGCGAATTATAAAAATAATAAAATATTAGTATAAGATAATTACTATTTCTAAAAAAATTATTCGAATAGTATATAGTAACGAGTAAAGGCCTATGAATTAAATTCATAATCATTTTTTTTTAATCGGGGCTATCGTCTAAATTTTGGTAAGCGATATTTAATAAGCGATATCTAAATTCCTTACCTTTAAATATCTATAAGACTAAATTTAGTAATTCTTAATTTATCTAAAAGCCCACATTATACTCTATAGTTTAAACCAAAAATTCTAAAATTTTAATAGAAAACAAAAAAGTTATTCTAAAATCAAATAATGTACACCTGTTTTTTGATTAGGGCTGTCGAGCGAACTTTTGAGCGGACTTTGGTGAGCGATATTTGAATTCCTTGCGCTTTAATAATTATAGAACGAAATTTCAAAATTCTTAAAAATTCGGAAAGCGCAGACTGCGCTCCAAAATTTAAAATTTAAAATCTCAAAAAGTTAATAGAAAATAAAAAAGTTATTCTATATGTCAATAATGTACACCTATTTTTTTGATGGTCGCGGACGCTAATTTGTTTACCCGCGGTGTCTAACCAAAAAGCGTAGACCTGACGAATTGATGATTGGCTGCACATATAAATTCAAGGTTTTCTAGTTCAGCCCTACCTTATTCTGTTATATATACTAATTATTAAATTAATAGATATTATTTAAATAATATATAGTAATTATTAAATTAATAAATATTATTCGAATAGTATATAGTAATTATTAAATTAACGAATAATATTTTAATAGTAAATAGTAATTATTAAATCGGCGAATAGCGTATAAAAAGTAAACTATAATTACTAATTAGACGGAATTTAAATAGATTTTAATTAGATTTATTAATTCGACGAATTTTATAATTTCCGCGACTAACGCGCGATTAGCAATTTCAAATTTTATAGAAACTTTTTAGATTTACAGATATATAATAGCTTAAATAACTCGTAAAATAGAGTTTAATATAATAATTTAGAAGAAAGATATTATTTACTCTTATTAGACTCGAAATAAAATTACTATATATAAGAAAACGAAGATTATAAAGATTTTAAAGGCTTTAAAGTAAATAAATATCTAAGAGTCTCGAGTATATAATATACTTAGAAATAAGAAGATTAAGTAGTTTAAGGCTATTATAATAAGAATTAAATAGTTAATTAAGATTAAAAGAGCTAGAGAGGCTAAAATAGATGATAATAGTTTATAGTATATATATATGTGGGTGAGTAGATAAAATAATTGAAAAAATTCGTATTGGGGCGGCCTTAGCGTTGGGGTGGCCCATACTAAGTGTAACGTGTTCCCATACGATTAATTGAGATACTCGTGCGTTCCAGAAGTGAGCTACCTGACAGAGCGAGGACACTAATGAATCTTTTTACTTAATGTGGTGGGATCTCGCTTGATCTATCCGTGTCCTCGCTCTGTTAAGTAGCGCACTTCTGGAACGCATGAGATACATTCGTTATTGTTGGAAACATGGACGATGTCCTCGATGAACACGAGGGTTTTTCCCCATTCCCATGTGGGGGTATCGGATCGAGTGCGTTCTTCTTCTCCTCCACCAGATGGTTAATGAGATAGAGAAGAAAAAATTAAAGAAAAAGAGGGGGGGGGGTGTTCAGCTATTCGGATCCTGCAAAGTTGTGATTGAGACGTATCGAAGGGCTGACGATTTGATTTTTAGATTTGATTTTGGGGGAAGAATGGGTTCGACTGATATATTTCTATGCGGACAGGCATGGAACATGAATAGCGTTTGGGGGTATCAAATACGCAGTCCGATCGAAACAGATTCCAAAAAGTGCAAAGCCTTTCAAAAGAAGCAAGCAAGCAAGCAAAGCAATATGTACATGCTCGTCTCGTTGTCCATTACCGCTCTAGTGTGATATTCGACATGTGCATTCGCCAACCCTTTATTTCAAACCATCTGGTCCTACTTCCATTTCACAGATTGCTCAATATCCTCTCGAGCTCCGCTTTCCTCGCGGGACGACCTGCTCCGTGGCTTTGGTCGTCATCATCGCCCTTGAACCACGACTTCCTCTTCTCCGCCGCATCTGTATGAGCAGTACTCCGTGGTGCGCTTGTTCGTGCGTTTAACCCAGGTCTCACCCTCGGCTCAAGTCCAGACCTCAAACCCTTATCTTGCATCTTTCGCATCGGTGGAAATTGACCCCTGTATCCGGGGAAGAGCAATGGAATGGAGGGAGCGGCAGTTCTCGAGATGGACACTGGGACTGGCGGTTTGCCTTGTGTAACTTCAGAGTAAAGGACGGCTTTGGGAGTGGGCGTTGATCGTAGGAATGAAAGTAGTGACATTCTGCTTTCTTTTTTGGGCATTCTAGCTTGGTATGATTCAGCAATGGCGTGGGATATGCGTCTGTTCAAGCCAATGGGTGGAGGAGCCGCGGAGTCGAAGGACGAGGCACGAGATGAGACCCGTCTATCACGTGAGACTGGTTTTCCAAGTCCTGGTTGACTGGCGCGGAAGGAGGCTGGCCCGGCATGGGGGTTTTCGTAGCGAGGTGAGACTGGGGTTTCGATTCCTAACTGGGTGGCACGAAAAATGGCCGGGCCGGCGTTGTGGTCCTCGTAAGGTAAGACATTAAAGTCAATCTCTGAAGGTAGAGACTCAAGATCTGCGTCCTCGAAGTATTCCCTGTCTCTAGACTGGCTGAACGACACCCGCCGGGGAGATGTCATTGTCTCACTAAAATTAGAGAAAGACACAGATTGGGGAGACATGGTTGCGTTGGTCGAAAATCTCCGTGGAGAAAACGTTGGAGAATGCAAAGCCGTGCCTTCTCTCGAGTTGGTCGGGGAATCCATAGCTGAAGAGGTTTCCGGTCTTGGAGGCTCCGAAGGGAGGTAAACAACCGACGAATTGGTCGATCGTAAAATGGATCGCTGTCGTGAAGGGCTGCGCCTTGCGCTACGTTGTGGGATTGGTGGAGGTCTTGTCCTTTGGAGTTCTTCCGCCCGTTGTGTCAGCGAGAAGCTTTTGCTCGAGTCCGGCGTCGCCGGGGGGAAGGTGGGCGTTCAGGAGGAAATCCATGAGTTTCAATCAAGATGTTGTCGTAAGCGCCTTCGCTGGTAGGTAGTAGTATTCTGTGCTGCGAAGCAAATGTACCTGGAAGCGCTGAGGGCCGATCCCGGCGTGATCGAGGGCTATGCTCGAGCGACGTGCTCCTGGGAGTATATCTTTGAGCATTTGCTGAGTTCGTTTGACGTGGATTCAATCTCCCCGTGTATGATGATGACAGTTGAGGTGAATAGATCTGCGAATCAGTCGAAGGATTCCGAGTGTGCTCCGACTCTTGGATGAATTGTTCCAAAGATAGCTGCTGGGTGCTCAGAGAACGGCGAGGTTGGCGCTCTTGTGCAGTGTTCGGATCAATGGATTGTCTCCGGCTGTGCTGTGTTTCCTTGATACACTGATTCAGAGATAATTGCCGAGGGCCCAAAAGAGGTGGATTTTGGCGATCTCTTGCATTTTGTGAATCAATCGACTGTCTCCGGCCGTGGACTGATCCCTGCATAATCTGGGGTCGACGCCCAGAAGAGGAGTGCTGCGTCCCCCAAGAGGGGCGACGTTGGTGGTCTGATGTTAGAGAAGACGACTGCAATCGCTGTATATCCAATGAAAGACGATCCTGGTCATCCTGGGATGGAGTAAGCAAGGCGGAGCGGGCTTTCACGGAGGAACCACCTCGACGGTCTTCTGTCGCAGCAGGAGTTGACTGTGAGCCCTGCGTTGCTATGGAGAAGTAATCTTGGATTTCTCGAGCAGAGGGAAACAAAGGCGAATTCTGCGTCCCAAAAGGAGAATGGGCTTGGCGACTTTGTAAGAGCGTGGGCGAAGCTAGGGCCTGAGTCTTCTGTGCGAAGTTTTGTCGGCGGTCTCGTGTTGGAGAAGGCAAATAGGCACGCTGAGTCTCCGATGGAAAGCGCCCTTGGCGGTCTTCTGTGAATATAGGAGGTGGGGAAGTCTCCGGGGACCCCATCGAGAATACATGCTGGCGCTCTTCTGTGAATGATGGAGGCGTGGGATAGGACTCATGTGTCTCTACAGAGATTAGGTCTTGGCGTTCCCGTGTGGGTGGAGGCGGTATGGTGGCCTCGGGAGCATATATCTGTGTTTCGACAGAGGAGCTTTTGTGGTGCAAAGATGGCCTAGGGTTTCCAGGACGAAGGGGAAAAGGAGTCCCTAGACGAAGCCGCTCTAGGGATGAAGACTCGGGATTGGGACGGTGTGGAGAGGATAGTTCGTAATGTGCATGCTCTGAAAGCGTAGGCTCGAGCTCGGGAGGTGGCGAAGGCCGGGTTTCTATTCGAAAACCGAAGGGAGACTCGAGGCGAAGCTGGTCTGAGGGTGGACGTGACGGTTCGGAAGACGTCGACTCGAATCGGGGAGGGTCTGAAGGTGTTGATTGGAAAGATGGAGGACGTTTACGGGTAGAAGTCCTGTAATCGTACGAAGGCTCTGGTTCGGGGTCAGGCTCGAGACGGAGATAATCCGAATACACACAACGTTGAGTCGAGTAGTTTGAGGAAGAGCGAATTGACGATGCAGTGGAGTGAATATGGGATCTGGAATTGCGTGCAGGGGGAGTCTTCAAGGACAGAGGGCGATCGGTGTTGTTGATGATGCCCCGATACTGTTGTTGAGAGAGAACAAGTCCATGTGAATACTTGTTAGGCATGGTGAGTGAAAAGAGAAGAAAGAAGGAAGAAGGAAGCCGGAAGGAGATTGGAAAGATGGTTTCGACGCCTACAGCGAACCCTTTAAGGAAGGAAGGAAGTCAAGATGCAAGAGTTGGACCCTACGGAGCTGTCTTGCGCGTGTCACAGCTCGCTTACATGCATCAACATAGTTCGTGCATGAACAGTGCTGCAATCGAAGGTTCTCATGTCGGACAAACTGCAGTAGCCTGTCAGTCAGAGTCAGACTGATTTCCCGGCCAGGAGTTGATGAAGCGCTTCGGCGAGAATGAAAAGATTGGTGGGATTGTTCGCTGACCGAATACGTATTATCATTTGACGGTAAAGTATTATAAAGGTAGGGGATTGTTAGTCGACATTATGATTTTCTAGGGGTTCTAAGGATTGCGGATTCATTATTATTATCATCATGATTGTTGCAGTATTATCATTACTACAGGGATGTCCTTTGGCGTCATGATTGAGTTATTCATCTGCCGAAGCCGCCTCGCCGCGAACTAAATAGGGGGATTATAGAGTACGTAGGTAGGCTCCGATTCGTCCAGTGCATGAGATCGATCTTCTGCCATCCAATCGTTAAAGTAAATGAACGCTCGGCATTTCAGACAACATGGAATCATCCTAATTCATAACCGATCTTACCTTGTTCATGTTTGAGCCTCTGCTGTTTCGACACGAGTTGTGGATTCTAACATTACTCTATTCCACAATCTCACGTTTCACCAACCTTGTTGGTCATCGCGCATTCCGGAGCCCCGTCGACCTAGCTTAGACTACCTGTTGGACCTTTACGATAGTGGTGCCAAAGTAGTTGGTGCACCTTATCATTATTGACGCTTCATTCTACCTGTTGTATCCTTCCAAAAAGCCTAAGATAATTCATTGGATCTTAATTATCGCCATGGAGCTTCACATCTCTGAACACGACGAAGCTGGTAGAGCTATAGCAGCCTACGTCTCCTCCGAAAGCAGCGACAGGATCGAATTCATCGTATGCCTAATTGAAACCCTCCCATCTATTGGCCGAGGGCAATAGGCTGACCACGACTTGATTACAAAATCTAGAAGACAAAGGAGCAAAGCAGTCTATGGATGCGGCTACTCGACGTGTTTTTGCCGGCGGGCTATCCTCACAGCGTGACCCGTGATTACATGTGGTACGCATTGCTCTCTCTGCTGTCTTGGAGAGCTGTTGAACGAGGAGTTGAGACCCCCAAAATCTCTGCTTCAAATCTGGGTATAAGCACGGAATAGCGCTTTATTCGTGGTTAGATGTTTCAAAAGCGAGAAGCTGAACATCGCAAAAAGCTCCTCGTTGATGTTGATTTGGTCGGGCTTTTGGGGATTCGTACCCTTTGGACTCCCACTTCATGGTACCTAGCCTAAAACCAACAGATACGGGTTGGCTAACGGCTTCGGGACAGGTACCAGATCTACGTATGATTGCCTTCTCACGATCTCTTGCCATTGCTGTCTGGGCTGTTGTTTATCGTTCTACAGGATTCTCTACAAGCCTTCTCAAGTTCCATTGCCGGACTGCTTGCTTCTAGGGCTGTGCTTCAAGGTGAGACACTCCAAAGCTCCGATCATACGGAATTGATCATTGTCACGTTGGGGGTGTGACAGCGACCAACATGATTTTTAGGCGTCGGAGTCGGTGATGCCTCGGCGTCACCAACATCTGCCCTTCTCCTCTCTGTGGTCCAAGAGAGCATGGGCCGAATAGCAACGATTCTCTTCGCCCACAGGCTCGGTACCTCGCTCGAGCCTGAATGCAAAATGTACAGGCTTGCCGCGGACGTCTTCAATGACACGGCTATGATTTTTGACTGCCTCTCCCTTGCACTGCCTAAAGCGCCAAGGGTAATTTTACTCAGCTTCTCAAGCGGTCTTGAGGGCGTTGTGTGGGGTTGCTGCCGGCAGTTCCAAGGCTAGTTTGAGTGCTCATTTCGCAAAATGGGGCAATCTAGGAGAATTGAACGCAGTGAGTCCGCCATTTTCCTTCCGGGGCGGGTGGCCAGTCATCAAAGGGGAGGGAAGACCATCTCGTGTGTTTACCACCCCCGATTTCGTGCAGCCTTGGCTACGACCTACGGGGTTGCTTGTCGCGCATAGCAGCCAGAACCATCACTAACGGTCAAGCAGAAGGACTCGAGCCAAGAAACCATAATCTCGCTAATGGGGTACGTACATTCCGATGTCATTGCGTCCCAGTTGGCGCCAAAACCCTGATCTCAAGCCAAGCCAAGCCCAGCGGGCAGAACTGGAGGATCTTTTCCTTCTTTGTGCTCCCTGAAACTGTCCTCTGAACTGAAGTCTTGTTTGAAATTGGGTTTGCTGACTCCCAGATTTTCGCAGGATGCTGGTGGGTACAGGTCTGCGCTCTGATCGTGCCGACGGCTACTTACCGACATGTAGGCTGGCAGTATTGTAGTCTCATACGTATCATCTCCAATAGCCACCTGGTCATGTCTCATTGTGCTCCTCTCGATACATTTGGCTATGAATCACGCTGCAGTCAGAGCAGTCAGCTTGCATAGCCTCAACCGCCAGAGAGCCAATATAGTTCTGTCCAACCTGCTGGTGGATAACAAGGTGATGACACCCGAGGAGGTATCGTCTCAAGAACGCATTTTCGAATGGGATGGCGCCCTGCGATGGCGAGGCTCATCACCCTTCGCCAAAGCTACCATAGGTGTCAATTTGCTCAGCCTGCTGAAGACTTTGGCGCCTGCGCACACTGTGACGGGCGCTATACGCGACGGCGATCTTATCTTAGAGAGATTGGTCAGAATTTACAGCCATGAGGATTTTCTAGTATGGTATGATTCGCCCAAGAGGTCAGTATATATTGTTCTCAAAGGTCAAGCTTCGGCCAAAGCACAACTGAAAGCTTGGGCACTAGCACTTTGGGGTGCTCACCGCTTTGGAAAGCAATATGCGACAGGCGCAAATACAGAAAATTTACTTCAGCTGCTCGAAATGACATTGAGGGACATTTCTAACCGATGGGATGATTCCATCGAGCGAATTAGAGCCGCTGGATGGGATATTGACATTGCAAATTTGGAGACTTCATCCGGGTCGCGCATACGTGTCACCACAGAAAGCCTGCAAACAATGTCAAAAAAGAAAGATTGATCAGGGCGCGGATGAGGTAGAAGACATGGACTGGTCTGCGAAGGCAGTCGGCCTCAGTGTATAGCCGCCGACCAGGTAACTGGGTTGGTGGATTAAAGCAGTTTGGCATGAAGCATCAATAAGATCATGGAGATCATGCGGCTCCGATCATAGAACTTATCCTCCTCCCTGATAAAGATCTTATCCGTGCCGGTACTCCGTACACGGGGTCCGTAGCCTGATCAGGACATACGCGACAATGCGTTGGCATGTATAAGCGCAGCCTCAAGTCGAGGCGAGTGAGCCTGGAAGATCTGTGTTGCTGCTGCGAAAAGAAATCTTCCGGAGTCCGGACGTTTCCTCAATCCCCAGGGCTCGAAAGTCGAAATCAATGGATGACGGATGATGTAAGCCAAGAGAAAATTGAAAATGAGGGTGGAGTCATTAGAGGCGCGCGTGCTGAACATGCTACTGAAGGTACATTTATGCGCAACAATTAGATGTCGTCTCCCACGCTGATCATCCGGCCTAGCGACGCCATCTATAACTGGTCGTGGGCTGTGAAAGTGAATAATGCAGCATATTGGCGAACCCTGTAAAGCGGCGGCTTCTGGCCGTAGTATGTCCTCCAATCAAGAGCGATTCCCTTAGGGCTGTCTACACCCGTCACCCCTGTCTTCTTCTGACTCAAGAGAAAGCGTGGGATTTCGACAAATTCTCCGAAACGTTTGGACCAAAGAGGCGATGGGTCGGAGAGGCGTCCCTCTACCTCGTACCAAAGCGAGTATCGGGCGAGTATCACCGTCTCATTCTCAAAGCCATCCACTGTCGCGAATAACAATATCTTTAGCCGAGTCGCACGTCGCTTAGGGTGGCTCGTGCTTCACACTGGAGCGATTCGAGTCATGGATTCTGCCTTTTATTTTCGCTGTTGCCTTACTCACCATTCCTCACTAGCGTCCCATCTAAGTTTGCTTCTCGTCTGTTTGCCGCCGAGGCCCAAGACTTGGAGTCTCGCTAGCAAAGACGGACACGGAAGATTTGGTCTGTTTTTGTCGCATAAGTACGGAGGTGAAGGGGGCATGATGGGGAAGAAGACTTAGAGTAAGGCTTAGTAATTCGAGAAGACAAGCATGTGTGTGATTTGTTGTGATTTGTTATAATTGAAAAATAAGGTTGTTCCACACCCCAAAGAAAAACCTTCTAGCGCTGAATTAGCGTAAATTTTAGTTACTTCCACTTACCTTAGTGAATGTGAACCCTTGCAATTCCTTGCGCCGCCGCTTCCCACTTATTAGCCCTTTCCCCGTTTCTTTTTGGTTCAATAATTTGCTGTATTATTACAGTCATCTGTGTCGCGAGAAGACACTCCTTTCTTTTCACCATTCTCATTCCTCATCCTTGATTTCAACTTCTCTTGTCTGTGTCCACCCTCCTTACCGGTCTCCATAACGAGTAATCCGTGTCTCCTTCACTTCAGCCCTCAGAGTGTGCCGACAAGACAAAAACCCCGCAAGTCACCAATTTCGACGAGTTTGCTTCAAGTCCTGCAGGCTTCCGAACATTCCGTGTGCTTTGGACCTCCTGACTCACCAGGAAAAGAGAAGGGTTAGGCGTGAGAGGAATATTCCGGGTACTCGCTGTGTCTGGCCGAATACATCGAATCGATCAAGCCAATTTTCGTCATCTCACAGAGCAGCAAACTGCAAAAAACAAAACCACAAATCAGACCCAGCACTGAGCTTCCTATACCCGTCTCCCTCCTTTCAATGGTCCACGTAACATTCATCACTCCGAAAAACTTCCTCGAAGACTTCGAGGCCTCGTGTCAAGGTGGCTCGCCCAAACGTGTTATCCTCCTATAGACCGGGCCGAAGCCGCTCACAGAAAAGGAAGGCTTCAGCAAGCGAAAGAACAAGGTCCAAAATTAGGGACTGGAAACGAGCCATGATCCGCAGGAAACCTGAGACACCCCCGTCGTCATATCTCTCCACACCCCCACCAGAAACGTCACCTCGTTGTTCTATCGTCATCTCAGACTGGGACGCCGACGACGAAGACGCCATGTCTATAGAAGACATCAGATCATCTCGACCACCAAGTCTTGAAGCCAGCCTGCAAAATGAAGGGCCCTATCATCCTCAAAGACCAACCCTCCCAGATGTGCTCTCGAATTCCGCTCCACCACCATGGACGCTCAGCGCGTTCACCGCCTACCTCTCGCAAAATCATTGTCTGGAGAATTTGGAGTTTACAATGGATGCCGAACGGTATCGGAAAAGGTACGGTGCCTTGGCTGCACAGATGGCTGGCATGCCCATGACACCTGAGGTGGAAGAATGCCGGTACGTGAGGATGCTATGGCAGCGTTTGATCAACGCCTACATAATGCCAGACTGCCCTCGGGAAATCAACATTCCTAGCAGCGTGCGCGAGAGATTACTTCTACTCCCTAATCATTCAACGCCGCCGCAACCCGAAGATCTGGAGGCTGCAGTCAAGATCATCTACAACCTCATGGAAGAGTCAGTGTTGATCTCTTTCCTGAACGAGGTTCCATCATCCAGATCTCAACAACAGCAGCACCTCAGTCGGCAGAAGCCTGCCGAGGTCAAGCCTCGGAAACGAGGCGGCTCAGATAGCTCAAACGAGAAGAGTTCAATCAGGAGTAGATCTCGAAAACGAACATCTCCGACATCCTCGCTCGATGTCCCTTCGTCAGGGTCTAGAGATGACCCAACTGGTCGTCTGACCCCCATTCCTGGATTCACGAGAGGTAGTCGTGCACCGAGTCACACATCAAATGGTAGCGGAGATCCAGGGCTACTGGACGATGATTCTGCCAGTGTGTCAAGTCCGGGTAGAGAACCAATGACACCACCAAACTCACCTCCTTCGAGCGATTTCGGTGGACACAGTCCCAGAAATCGCAACGATAATACTTGGAAGAAGATGCTAGGATGGAAGAAGAAGTCCAGCACCGGGATGAGAGACGGTCGATTTCCAACCCTTGAAGATTGAGCATTGATGAGGAGCGAGATCTGACATCGATTCCCACCTTTCAACACCACCCACCAACACCATGCGGCGCCTTCATCATTCCCACCTTGGCCGCCAGCGCACCCGTCTCAACTCCTCACGTACCTTTTCTCTGAGTTTAGCGTACAGCGGCAAATTATCTTTTCGTCCTCCACGGACACGGCATATGGAGGATCAACAAAAGGCGTCAGGATTGACCAGTCTCAGGCATTGACGGTTCGCCATCTACACTTCTAGTCCGTTATGTTACAAGCGCGGGCCGCCCATACAAGCATTGCACTGGGCGCGGAGCAGCATAGCATTGCGTCTTCGCATACGATATACCTTTGATTGTCTGCAGCGCTTCGATTGTAGATATTTGAGTTACCATCATGACGATCTTGAACGAAATATAGACATTGGGATATCCAAGCCCATCAACCATTGACTGCCATTCACCGTCATCTCCTATCATTTGCGTACTATCGCCTACTGCGCCGATCTCAACGTCTCGCTGACCGCTCCTATCCTCTAAGAATACTAAAATTTGTGAACCGTGATCCAGTGGCATCTTATGATGGATTTCTATGATGGCATCTTAGTTCCGCTACTCATGCAAGTGCGGGTCGGAGAATTTTCGATCCGCCGTTTTTATTCCAATCTCTCATTGTTACCCCCATGACACCAGGCTGATCCTTAGCCTCCAATCCTTGCCTTTAGGGCAGCGTCACTGCGGCGCCACTGCATTCAAATGCGGGGTTGATGCTCAGATAAGATTTTGGTGGCGAAAACGCATTCACGTCCATGCGGTGAGACATTTGTCTCCAGCATTCTTGATGTTATTCGCACGTCAAACAAAGTGTGCGTTTGCTATCTGTCATATGCGACCCGACGGAGATCACTTTCTGACGGTCGCTTCTACGGGCCTTCTGGAAGATGCAAATGCTGGGGAAGATTATTACGCGCTCCAGTGCGAATGTGCTAACATGCAGCTGTCACGCTCCTGGTACTGACCCGGGCATCTTGACTACCTATAGACCATGGGTCTTAGAGACACTCGGACAAAGCAACTGTACTACTACACGCTGCAACTCGTTGCTGTTACGTGACCTGTGTCAGAGCGAGCTCCTTTTCGGCTCCTTCTTGATCCGAGTGTCCCGGATTCAGTGGATGCTTGCACTTGATTTCCCCACGTTGACCGATGGAAGGATTTCCTGTGAGGAGCGCAAGAAATGCCGACGATGCGGTGGCATTAGAAAAAGAGTCCTCTGCATGTCGAGAGTGGGCTCTTTTCCAACCGTCTTCAATTGCTTGAAAGAAGGAGAATCCTACAGGCGTGCGTTTGCAGCTTTGCTAGTCCTTGGTCTCGGGTATCTCGAGGGGCTCGAAGCCGGTGCTGGGACCATTTCCCCGCCCACTCATTGTCCGCTGCCCGGCGGTATCGTCGTGGTTCCACTCCTGTGCTTTCGTGTGTGCTTAACCCCACGTTCCACTTACTGCTAGGTAACATATGTTGAGGGAATTCATCCTGCAGACATGGGCTTGGGACTCTAATGCCTGCCTTGATTGCAAGGGGGATGGAAATGTCTCTGAGGGGTTTTTCTGAGCCGTGGCCGTGATTCCAGGACCGAGTCCTCGCACCAAAGGCTTCATGGCGATTTGATGCGTATTGTGTCCATGGTAAGTACAGAGTACCTGGAAAGAGAAGCCAGAAGTCGGTGTCGATTAGAATGGCAGACGCTACTGCGGGACTACTGCAAGCCACACGCGCAGTCTTCTCCACTAACCCCTATATAGAATAGGAGGTAAACAATGGAGACGCGCTTATGCCTCGCTCCCATGCTTTCGTCTTATATTTCTTTCATATCATCGTCGCTTTCTACCACCTTCTATTATTGTCGACTCTCTCTTTACCCTTTATAGCCCAAATTGCCTAGCACATAGCCGGGATCATATCGCGCCTTTTTAATAATCCCCCAAATATCGAGATAATTTGTCGCTTTTGATTCGAATTATCTAATTAAAAGAAATCGATTTTTATAGAGGCTTATTAGCGTAATTAGCCGTATATTATAAATCTATAGATTCGATAATATATTAATAAGACTATCTTTTAAAACAACGGTATTACTGTAATAGAAGAGATCTACTACTGTCGTCTGTATTAAAATAAATAGATAAAAATATAAGATTAAGGCGAATAAAAGACGCTAATTCGCTTTATATAATCGTATCTTATAAAGCTAAAGAAGACGCTGTTATATTATCTCGTCTACGATTCTACGTTAATTAAGTATATAATTAAAAAATTCGATAATATCGTAAAGTATAATTATAATATTAATAATATTAATACTATTAAGCGTAATTAATATATTAAAAATATCGTTCTTACTTAGATATAGAAGAGCTATAAGTCTTATAAGATTATTAATATTATTAAGATCTATATTTATTTTAAAATTACTATAAATCTTATTACTATTAGCGAATCTTATTTTATATATTAAGATGTAATTAATATTAGAACTCGATAGCGATAGAATAATTTAGATTCTTATTATATATTTAAAGAATAATTTTAATTAATAAATTAGTAGAAGGATCTAAATAAATAGCTTCTATAGATATATTATATAATACGCTTATTTATAATCTTTAATTCTTTTATTTATAGTATTAATATATTATTAATAAGAATTTCTTTATAAGAATATTATCGCTATTAGATAGACCGATAAGACGTTATCGTATATAATTATATAGGCTACTTCGTATTATATTAATATTCTTCGAATACGTGATTATCTCACTCTTATAGATTCCACTTATAAGACTAATTGACTAGGCTAATTTTTATATATTATAATAATTCGAGATAAGTATAATTGCTAATATTCTTATATATATATCTTAGCGCAGTATAAAGACGATAATATTCTAGAGATCGCGTTTAAGATAATTAAGAAGTGATATAGTAATCTAGGAGGCTGGCGTTTTCGATATATACTAACTGATGACTCTACTATAAAGCAAAAAGCTGTTCGACACGCGTTTTTAGATCTCGACGACGATAAGATTAAGATAATGTATTTTTTATATATCTAATATTTAGAATAAGCCCTTCGATAATAATTTAAAAGGTCTTATATAAAGAAGATCTTTTAATATCTCTACTTCGCTTTTAAATATCGACGAAGTAATCTTATCGTTAAAACTTTAATTAAGACGGCGATACTTACCGCCTCTAAAGAAGAGTAAAAATATATTTATCGAGAGTGGTTTTTAATATAACGATAGTGGGTTATAGGCTATAGAAACTACGCGTTTCTCTTAATTTAGATCTCGACTATATCGTCGATAGAGGAATATTATTCTTATCTTAAAGGTCTTAATAAAAAGATTATTTTTTAGCGATTCAGTTTTATTAATATTGCGTTATAAATTAATATTATCGATAAGAAATAGAATAAGAAGACTACTACTACCGCTCGTAAATTTCGTATTAATATTCTTTCTTAAGTCGCTAAATACCCTTATCTTTAAAAGCTTCCGACGTCTATCTAAACCCTTCTTACGAATAAGATCACCGCGGTAGGTGATCTTATTATAATCTCGAATAAGTTAAAAAAGCTAGATAATAAGACTTACTATAATTACGAGTTCTTTCGTAAATATTAACTATCGTATCGCGATATTTAGACTTAATATTAGCTCTTTAAGACACTAAAAGAGAAGGATTTTAATCGCTAGGCATTTATATAAGAAAACTCGAGCTTTAAGCTCTATAAGAATATTATCTCGAAATATTATAAGAGGGATATCGATGATAAGATTAAGGCGTCGATAAGATGTCGACTTAATATAAGAAAGGCCCTAAATATCGTTTATTTTAAGTATTACGATTTAAAAAAGTTAATAAAATATCTTTTTTTAACTAAGGCTAATCGAGTTATAAAGTAATAGATTACTAAACTCGAGACTATTACTAGTTTACTACGGTTTATAAATATAGCGAACTTTTAGAAGAAGATATAAGCTAAATATAAGATAATAAAAGAGATAAAGAATTCTTTAAGAGGGGGGGTTTTTATAATTATAGATATAAGAACGACGGTAATAACGTTAATTAATAAATTATATAATCTTAAATATATCTAATTAAGTAATAGCGAATTATTAGAAGATTAGATGATTATCGATATAATATTTACCTAAGTTACACGCGTTTCTATTATTTACCTCCTATTCTATATAAGGAATAGTGGAGAAGACTACGCGTGTAGCTTGCAGTAGCCTGCAGTAGCGTCTGCCATTCTAATCGGGACCCACAAGTCTGGTAGATGCTGATCGTACTCTGCGTATCTGAATGGAGACGAGGGTCATGTCCAGAAATACCGGCCACGCCAAAATTGCACCTTTTAAGTGTCCTCTGTCGGCTTACAGGAAATCTCTACAAAGGTGAACAATCTTATTGTTGAGGTTGGAGATACTACTGCCAAAGTTTGGATTTGTTTGCTACAGTGTGTGGTTAGGAATAAATTTTTGAAAGTGCACGATATGGTATTTTGGGCGCGGCCGGTTTTCTAGAAATGAACCTCGAGATCACGTGCCGAACTCGGCACGGAGAAACTCGCTTGCCGATTGTTTGTAGATCTCTTGCGAAAGCTCTGCCTTCATTCACCCTGATCTTCCTCGACTCAGAGCCATGCACGCTGCATTGAGTCAGGTATACCTCCTCGATAACTTGAGATCTGTAAATGCGGGAATGCTAATTGATAGAGATACGTTCCAGGTTCATAGAAAATTAGCGAGCTGGTCAACATGTCGACTCAAAAGACACGGCCAACGGAGAATAAACCGAGGAGGTCATCACGCCGCATCCAGGGCCTTGAACCGCTGATCGACACCCGGTTTCGGAGGACAGTGTACCTCCCGACCGAATTGAAGGTCGCTGTGCTTGCTCAGCTCGACAAACGGGACCTCAAGACCGTCAGACTGGTATCGAAGGAATGGAACGCATTGGCCACGACGCCTTTGTTCGATAGGGTCTATATATCGTGCCAGGCGAAGGATATGGAGGTTTTTAGGAATATCACGACGCATCCGGATATGAGCGCGGGTGTTAGGGAGCTTGTGTATGATGGCTCGCTCTTCAGAAAGGATATAGATTTCAAGAATTATTGCTACAAGGTCTATCGCCAAGTCCGTTGGATTGTGCCGCCGTGGGGGCCTGACACACCTTTCAAAAGTGTAGATGTTCAGATCAACAAATTCGTCCAGGATTACAGAAAGAAGAAATTTAGCTTTTCCAAGCTCTACAAGACCCACAAAATGGACACATTTCTCGTTGAAGGCTATCAGAAATACAGAGATCACTCTGCATTTGAGTATCACAGTATTGAAAGGGGTTGGCTTTTCGATGACCTTTGCACGGGGCTCCGTTCCCTCAAAAATTTACGCTCGGTGGTGCTCGGTCAGAAGATGTGGCACTACGACCTTGACCAGAGTAAGTACTTCGGAACCCCTGATCCCAACACCTTACATGGGCCATCTTCAGGCTCGCCTCTTTGCCGCAGCTGGAATCCATTTCATCTTCGCCCTCTTGGGTGGAAAGAGCTTCCAGACGTGGATGGTGGTCATTCTCATGTTTGTGCTCATTTTCATATGCTTACACGAGCGATATCCACAACCAACCAAAACATAACTTCCCTTCAGGTTCCAATGGACCACATAGGAGGAGGTCTCTCGCAGCAAGCGTTGATGAAATCCAATCTAAACGACTGGGAGTTTTGGTACTTCATGACAGCGTACTCAGGTTTGAGCTGTCTTGATATCGAAATCACTACGAACAACTCTGATCAGCGAGACGCCTTGACTGTCCTTCCAGAACTCCTGGCGCACACGTTCGGGCTTAGACGATTGTCATTACACCTCTTCAAGGACGTCGACCAACCGCTTCTCCCTGCAGGTGTGAGTGAGTACTATCGTTACGATGAAATATTTCCGGCCATCGGCATCTGGCCGAAGCTGACAGAGCTTTCAATTTCGGGACTTGCAATCGGCGGCTGGGATCTAATGGTCCTGATCCTCGGGCGAGCGCGAGTCAGACGGCTTGCCTTATTTGGCATCGACCTGCTGGATGGTGCTTGGGAAGGCGTTATTGAAGGAATGCGCCGCCGGCAACAATTGACCGAGCTGCATATGGACGGCGACTTCAGACACTGTGGAGGCGCTGTCTTTAGACCTCGCAGTCCAGAAGGTAAACATACCGACTTCTCGTGCCTCATAGATATCGAGGCTTATGTTGCCCGTGGTGGTCGACATCCGTGTCTAACCCAGGAGGGTGATCCTGATACTGCGATCTGGTGGTATTTCGACTTGATGCCAGAGAAATGGCTTGACGACCTGAAACTTATGACTCGCGAGTGTGACGAGTACACGGACGATCTGTTTCGCAATAAACAATGATTATACTGAGTCCTTGGTTTCTGTTAGACCAGGCTCAGTTCCAGCTCGGTCTCTAGTGGCGGACTTCGGATACCAAAGGCCCCAGCTATGATCAGTGCAGCGGAGGGAACGGCGGTCAGCTGAACGGCGCAAGAAGGTCCCATGATCGGAGCTGACGGTGGCTTTGATGATTCTGTAGACCCCAGTGACAACCGTCTTGGAACGAAAGGAACGCGAAAACGTTGGCTTTTGTCAACAGACCTTCTGAACACTCCTGACATAGAAGCCATCTACCAAGCTGCCAGAAACAGTACCGTGCTCCGTACTGCCATCGTACAGATTTCGTGCACTCATGGGTAAGAAGCCAAGAAAATCTGGCAATCGATTATCAGAATCAGTGATCATATTGTCGACATTCAAGGGCTTTCTACCACTACAACTGCCACTTTTCTGGCAAGGCATCTGCCAACAAATTACCAAAGTTACCATTCAGGCGACCCAGAAGATGTTACGTGAAGCTGGAATCCGTTTCATCCACGAGCAGGGTATTGGCATGAAAATTAGGACCAATATCTGAACGGTTTTCGAGGACTCCTTTACCGGACGAGATCGAATACCCGGTTGAATATGGCGGTCGCCAGCCTTGTCTACCTACCGACGAAGACGCTTCCTGTGTAGGATACCACTACTTGGAGATCTTGCCGGAAGAATACTTGAAAAATACTCGGGCGTGAGGATCGCCTGCATGGCCCATCGGTTGAACAGAAGCTAGGTCGCCATCCCACTTCCACACGTGCCATCCATCGAAGCAGCCACATAGGGCAACGATGACTGTTCGCAGCATTCCCTACAGCGGACCACTGTCATCCCCAAGGCTGCTTTTCATTCAACTATCCTCAGGATGATGCTGCCCGTCTCCCGCTTCCTTGTGCGAGAACGATCTGTTCCGGTAGAGAGGATAGATGAACGGTGGAGCGATATCCAAGGGCATTGATTCTTTGGACGGAGAAGAGCGCGGCAAAATCGAATTATGCGCCCCTCTCTCTCACTCTTTGAACCTGAGCCGTGGGTCGACATTATCATGCCAGCCGGGGACCGAATTGTCGGTTTACTGGGAACCTTGCCAACGTTGTTCGGAGATTTTGAATCGCTCAATGGGTGGAATGTAAGAGGTTGTGCGGCGTCGTTGGATTCTTCTTGATGGCTAGAGACTATTTAGGGGTAGGGGAAAAGGGGGAATGCATTTGCAGGTGGTATATGTTCGTTCGATCAGAGTGGTTTCAAGAGATGTAAGACGGCGAGGATTGTTGGTATTTGAAACCTGTCTATGGACACTTCGATTTTGTGGCCCGAGTCTTGTACAGGAAACATATCAAAAAATATTCCACCACGCCGCAAAAGGAAATACAATCAATTCATGAACCCTCACATTTATCGCATGAGCACGCAGTCCCACGGCCACCCTATCCGTCAGGTTTCCAAAACTTCCAAGCAGCTCCAAAAGGTTTACTTTCATTGCTCATATCCACCTCGCCCTTTTGCGACCCAAAGACCTGCTTTCCAATACAAAGCGAGGCGCCAGCACCCACATCCACCAGTGGAATCATACTCGGTCTCCCATGTGCGCATTGGAAGGGGAAAGCACAATTCCCAAGCCGCCTAATAAGTGTTTGGCATTCTTCATTTGTTAACTCGTCATTGAACATGATAGCACTTCGGCAGGCCCGCGAGTTGAGCATGTCGAGCAGTCCCTGTGGACAGGTCTTGGTGGCTAGGAAGCCTCCTCCTCCTCCTTCTTCTTCGCACTTCCAAGATTCGCTCCTGATCAGTTCGATCAAGACCTTGGGCTCGAGTCTGCATCTCTCTGCGATTGCCGCTGGTAGTGCTTTCACGGTGATCTTGCACTTTGGAGATCGAGCTGGAGCGCTCAGGTCATAGACGACACCCAGGGCTGCGAAAGAAGAGGCAAGACGGGATAAGAGGTGGTGCTCGCGAGCTTGGATCTCGAAAATCAAGGGTTTTGGAAGTAACACTGGGCTTGCTTTCAGATCTGCTAATAAGCCTTCAACTCGTATGCGCTCGTCTGCCGCGTGCTGGTCGACGAGGACTAGAAGTTCTGCGTCTTCTCTATCACCAATATTTGGTGACTTCTTCACGCAGATGAGGATAAACTTCTTATCGACTTGAGAAATGACCCTTGCCGCGTTCAAGCCCTGTTTTGATAGCTTCGCCGAGAAAGATGCGGATGACTGCGTGAATGCTTTCTGGATATCCAAATCAGAACAGCAATGACGGCGGCCATGTAGAACATCGGACGTCTCAATCGTGGGGCCGTCGAACGAGACCTGAGGTATACACTCTTCTGTAATGTCGAAGATAGGGTTCTCCCATTTTTTGAGAAGCTCACTAGACCATGACCCTTCTTTGGGCGTGATGAAAGGGGTAGAGAAACTGCGGGTGAGTCTTCTGTTGGGATAAGAACCATGGATTTTCCTTCCATAGCAAGGAGATAAAGCTGGAGGCGAGTGTTCGGAAGGGGCTGATACCGGTCGTTTAAGGGGCCGAGGGGGAATCACCAGGCCTGTCCGGGCATTGATGAGGACTGTAGCCCCAGATATTGGGTTTCTCCACTCAAATGTCTGCTCATCAACGTGGCTTCCAACTGGGTCATCCACCGCTGTGCTTGAGGCTTCCCAAATTTGAGAGGAGCCCATCGACTTTTTTGATAGATCCTTAGCTCTTGGAGGTTCGCCTTTTGGAGTGCTTGTATGACAGCCAGCGGAGCTTAACGATGGTGATGCACCCGAAGATTTTGACCCTATTCCGGTCTTTATTCGACTCCAAGCACCGAAGTTGTGGTCTGCATACGTACAATGTACTGCTTCTGATCGCTGGATAGTTGCACCTGAAAGTTGGCTACTCGGGCTTCTTTCCATGGCTGCTGGGTTCGTGGACACATCTTGCTTGCGATGGCCCAATCTTGCACGTGGTCGGAAGTGATTCTCTTCAAGGAAACTGGTGATCATGGCCCCAAGAACTTTGACCAGGCTTGAGATAGTCCCCTCCCCAAGCCTGTCCACACGGTCTTTGAGACGTATATTTGTATTATGTATATCGATATGAATGTAGAACATTGGCCATTTATCGACCCCTTTGCCGCCGCCTTTCAACTGCTTGTTGGTAAAGCCATCTTTCTTGAACCGGCGGTCTTTGATTTTTCTCGCTTTGATGTCGTCGTCAGCATCGGAGATATCCTCTTGGGTACCGAAACTTGATAAAGCAAAAAGCCTGTTGATCTCGTCATAGAGAATGTTGCTACCCATTTTCGAGCTTATAGGATGAATTCCTATCGATACGAATTGGACTTGCTTCGATGGTACTGGCTGTAGGGAGACGGCACCCTTAATGGTGACCCAAGGTGTCCGAGCAGAGGTCTTGACCCACATATCCCAGTCCAAGGGTGCAATGAAGCCAGCTTGAGATAAAATACTGCTTATCAACGGGACGTCAAGCTTCCTGGATGAGCTGTCTCCAGATATTGCACTGATTTTGGGCATCTCTTTACCGCGTATGCTCAGCTTTTTGCTACTCTCAGCGCTCTTCAACGTTACCGAAACTGGTTTTTGCCAGGCCAAAAACATTCCAACGATTTGTTTTCTCAGCGTCTCGAGCTGCTTTTCGTCCTGACTTCCAAGCTCGGCGCCCATAGTGCGCTGCTTGACCCTAACAGGCATGTTCCCAAAAAGATCCTGGACGCTGACTTTGGTCCCATGCTCACGGTTGAGTAGATGCTGATGTGATGGCGCTGGTATCAATCTTGCGGCTGGCCTTGAGTGATGAAGAATGAGCGTCGCATGCGGAAGGTGGCTCCTGTGATGGGATGTGACGCTTAGGATTGACAAAGCGGCTACAGAGGTCAGGAAGGTTCCATTCCTCCCATGGGTAACATTCAGGCTATTGTTCTTGGATGTATCTGGACCACATTAGCAAAGCCTCAACAAGGGATCAAGTGTCCAGCTCACGATACGGTTTCCCCAGGCCTCCATCTTCGCCAAATTCTTTGGGAGGTATCCCGTTCCCATCGTCTTCGACCGAAGCGGCACCCCGGCGCAAGTCGACATTGATATCGATTCGCTGAGCATCTGCATCCAGAGAATTGGCCAACAGCCCAAGGACAACGATCGAAAGAGAGGTTATGGTAGTGGAGGATTCGATTTGAGCGGCGACCTCTGGGGGCAAGGGCAAAATTGAAGGTGTTGTGTTCGGCATTGGAGTTGGAATACTCGATTCCGACATCCTGAAGATATGATATCTTAGAGCATCTAGTTCCCTATCTAAAATCAAAAGGGAGCCTTCCGTGATTCACCTCATGGTGGGTGCCACTTCCCCATCATGCAGCTCCCAGAGACCAGCAGGTGCATCTGTAGTGGTATCGTGGGCAACCTGGGCTACAACTTGTGCAATGTTTTTGGTCTATGAGAAGTGTATTAGGCTTCGTGGAGTACCAAGTGTGAAGAGCGACAGGCAGTCTGTTACGTCCGAGCCATTGTTGGAACAGGCAGTAATGTCCCAAGCCAAAGCGGTAGCTGATAGCAGCAGTAGGGAGGCTTGGCGTCAGCCCTATAGAGTGTGAGAGAGCACCTTCCGCCCATCACAACTTCTTCGCTCATAATTTGGTACACCTTATCATTTACCTACTGGCTTTCTTCCCGTCAATCAGAGCTTGCCCGACCATACACTCAACTGCATCACTCCTGTAGCTCGTTCTCGAGCAGTCACGGTCTTTACCCTACTTAGCTATAATGGCGACGGCAGAACCGGCCCCAAGACCACAAGGTGAGTCTACAACATCTCCTCAGCTTTGCAAAGCTGGAGTGCTCTTGAAGGCACAGTCCGGCCACCGAATCTCCTTGTTGCTGACGCCCTCCTCAGACAGGCATTCTCGCCGGCGTCCCTTCTCGAGCTGGATGAAGCGCCTTGCAAGCCTTAAGCACCCGTCTTCCGATTCAACTCCAAGCGGAACAGGCAAACGAAATCAGCCATTATCCTATACCAAAAACAAGAAGGCCAATGCGGTCAAGAACAACCCTTATTCTATCTCCGACAAACCAAACCTTGATACCTCGATACCCAACAGCGGCAATGGTCATCTTTCCTTCTACACTCCGCCATCAGGAAGAAGCATTAGCTATGTTTCTCCCACGCACAGCAAAGTGTCTCTTCCAATCTCACATGACGGTCAACAGCCTCCAACAACCAGCAATCAGTCTACTGCACCGACGTCGTCCACTAGTCCTGACACTGTCTCCGATGCGGCACCATCAAAAGCTGGGACTACAGCCACTGTAGGTGGAGCAGTGAGCTCTAATGGCGTTGGTGGGGGCGAAGGCAGTACATTTTCCTCGCCCGCACCGTCAGTCAGATCAATGACTACAACGTTGACCACAATGCAATCAACTGCACCTTCCAACCTTCTAGCTGGTCAAAACAATCAAGGTGGCCAAACTGCCTTGGCCGTTCCTCAATCATCTTACGGTCACCAAAACTCTAACGCTCAATTCTCTCATCAATTTCCATCATCTCCGCAACCGGCCTCTGCCATTCCTCCCCATCTTGTGAACCTTAGTGCTGGCGGGCACCCAGCGACGTATAATACTGCCACGGCAAATAACGTCCTTACCGACAATGCTTCAATCATGACCCTTGCTTCGTCTTCGAAGCGCCGACGCCGCAATTCAGTCGATACAAATGCTTCTGTGCGCGCTCTGGCCCCATCATCATTGTTTGGCGGCAGCAGAGAATCACTACCACTCAGTGTTCTCAGCTCCAACGTCAATGATCAATCAAGTATCTCAGGTCATCATCAAAGTCGTCAAGTCAGTGTTGGACTTGCAAACGCTGAGAGGGCAAGCGTATATTCCTCTTCCGGCATTGCACCGGCGTTGCCGAGCGAGCGGAACAGCTACTATGCCGGAAAGCAGAACAATCCTGGAGATGGAGGTAGTGTCAGGAGCGGGCTTGTCAGCCATGGGAGGAATGATAGCATTACCAGGAGCATCGGCGGACTTGCAAGTGTTGATAGCCCACTTGCCAGTCCAAGAGAAGTGCCATTGCAGGGCAGGATTAGCAGGAGAAATTCAGGTTGGGGAGAGGTCAACGAAGAAGACATGGATGCGGATGATAATGACCGAAGCTTGACTGGAAAAAAGCTTGAAGATTAGCTCCGTTGGCATACAAGAGAATGGGGAAAGCATGGGACTATCAAAGGTCATACAGTGGACACATGAAAAAGGAGGTTTAGGGGCTTCACAGGCGGTAATGGTTACTGGCGTTGGATGGACACATTGTGGCTACATCGAAGGCGCTTTCTACATCCTACTATACCCAGCGCTCGCAAGGCGCATGCATATGTTGCTCGTTGTCCCTTTTCAGGGTTAAATACAGCATTGGTAATTGGATCCGTCCGGCTCTCTGCCATCACTGGCAACGATAATACATACCACCTTTTAGATGTGCCTTAACTTTGAGTATGACTATCTAGACTTTTATCATTCAGCTGTGATTTGCAGGTCTCGTGCTAATGAGCGAGCCCGCACGAAAGAGTATTGTGAACAATCGTTAACACCTGGGTTGTTTGGATCATCTCGTAGGAAAAGTATCTTTGCCCTCCAAACCAATGAGCGAAGAACTGAATGTCAAGCTTTGGGGCAAGCGCGATAGCCGGCGGGAACCACTGTCAACACATTGATCAGCTAGAGGATAGAAAATCTTAAGAAGCGTTGAGCTGTACTGGCAATCCCAAATGTTGCTATTGTTCTGCACAATTGTTCACGATCATGACAGCGAATCACGCTGCCGAGAGAGAAGCAAATGCCAAAGAGGCATCTTTATCCCCGCCTCCCTTGAAGAAGCGTAAAGTCGAGTCCACTACCACAAGTAGGTGGGTGATCCCGTTCTCAGTGAACTAACTGATGGGCATCGATCCTCAGAGAGAGCCGTATCCAGCTTCTTCACCCCGGCATCAAAGAAAGAACCAGAAAGAATCACCTGGCGAATCATCAACGAAAGTCTGCTCTTTGCTAGTCATCAACCTGATACTGCTGATACGAGAAACCGGCCACGTTCGAAGAGACCAAAGATTGCAGCATTTGATCTTGTGAGCATGTATAATCCCAAGTCTCTCCCACCACGATTAAGCTGAAACACGACCTGTCTCGTCTAGGATTCTACGCTAATCAAAACATCTTCTGGCAATGTTTTCGCCAAAGATGCCACAGACTGGCGGTGGTGGCATTTCAGTATTCCCAGCGTCCTCAAGGATCTTCATGCGGATGGGTATGTGCCCTTCCAAAGAGCTTGAACATCTTGATCGCTGTTACATATGTCCACGTCTGCTGATCAGCCTACGCTGTCCAGGTACGCCATAGTGATTCTAACCAATCAGGGCAGTATCAGTTTGCGTAATGACCCGAAGACGATCAAGAGCGATCAGAGAAGCCTTGCAAACTTCAAAACAAAGGTCGCCTCCGTCTTCAGCCACTTCGACTTCCCAATCCTTCTCCTGGCTGCTACTGCTCGTGACTGTTACCGGAAGCCCCGGATCGGAGCGTGGAAGGAGCTCCTAGATGATTTGGATCTCGACGAGGGTAATGGTCCAGTCTTGCAGTCCTCATTTTTTGTTGGTGATGCTGGCGGCCGCGCAGCCAGGACCAACGCCAAAGCAGATCATGCATGCTCAGACAGGTAGGCCTCGATATGAATCTTTAGGCTATCCATGTGTGTGCTCAATACCTTTAGGGACTTCGCTTCCAATGTCGGGATCACTTTCCACACGCCTGAAGAGTACTTTCTCCACGAAGAACCTGTTCCGTTCACAAGGTCCTTCGAGCCACGTACAATTCTCAACTGCAGCTCTAGCACCTCAACGCATGCGAGTACGTCATTCTTTTCAACTTGCGTGCCCGGCGATGACTGACCTACGTAAGCTCCAGTGATCATTGGCAGAAGGAATCGATTGGACATAGTCCTTATGTGCGGTAGTCCTGGGTCTGGCAAGTCGACGTTCTACTGGACGAAGTTGAAACCGCTTGGCTACGAACGCATCAATCAGGATACGTTGAAAACCGTGGGTACAGGTTGATTGCGCAATCTTTCGATTTGATACTAATGCACGACCGACAGCGGGACAAGTGTGTAAAGGTAGCATCGGGAATGCTCGCTGAAAGCAAGTCCGTAGCCATTGGTACGCTTCCAGCGAACCTCAGATCCGGGAACTTGGAAGGACTAATCTTGGAGCACCTAGACAATACCAACGCAGATGAAGAGTCTCGTGCAGTTTGGGTGCAGCTTGCTCATAAGTTCGCCGTGCCTATTCGTTGCGTTCACTTTCCAGCTCCTGCCAAACTGTGCCAGCACAACGACACGGTCAGAGCACTCTCGACCGGCACATTCAATCCGGAGAAAAGAAGTATCCTTCCACATTCGGCCTTTACGGGGTTCGCTTCTCGATTCACGGAGCCACAGGTCCGGGAAGGCTTTCAGGACGTTATCAAGGTTGAATTCCAGGTAGCACACCGTTCGGGTAATCTCGTCTTGGCAACATTGAGATGGGCTAACGTTTCTTTTGTTGATCCGTAGTTCCAGGGTGACGAGGAGCAGCGCCGAGTCTGGAGCCAATATTGGGTTTGAAGTTGTGCCAAAAATGGGGATTTAGCTTAGGCTTAGATAGGTATTCTACTTATGAATGGGGGATGCATGGGAGAAGTAGCGGAGTTGCTCGTTTCCCGTATGGAGGGGCACGAATGCAGGGTTGAGATTGACAGCATTGGGCTGCAGGTCTGAGTGAGGCAAACAGCCGACGGAGAGCAGCAGACTGTGGGGATAGTTGTCCAAGTAGGCATGAATGGCGCGGGTGATGTGTGGGCTAGAGTCTAGAGAGAGGAAACTGCTTGCCAGTGCTGCAACGAGCAAAGGATAAGCTTTCTGCCCTACATGATCAACATCTTTCAACTACATCTCGCAGTTGAAGATAGACTTGAGACGCATAGCAGCGAGAGAAGCACGCGATCTTTTTCTCCAAGTAACGGTTCCGACATGAGTTCTAGGCTGGCCACAAGACTGTGCAATCATGGTACGGTAATTATGGAAGTCAAAGCGCTCTGTCCACTTTCTGTCCACTTTCCCTGTGGAGGAAGAAGCAATGGATGGTCATGGCATGAATTGAAAGGAATCCGACCGCCATGATGAAAAGAGCATCATTTTTTCGTATGAGATGGTCATCAAGAATAATTATTATTGAGAGGGTAGTTAGGCTGTGCAATCATCATGACATGTTTGTTTTATTGTTATAATTATTGAGGGTGGATTTGAGCTCCAGCGTCATTTGCTTCCTGTCTCTTTACTCTTTACACTTTACGGACTCTGTCGGCGATGAGCATTTCCGTCTTGCTTTAGCTGGAGGTGAGCAGACTTGAAAGAAAAATTAATTGGATCGCAAAGGAAGTCTTTTTTATTTTAAGGCTGCATCATGGTGAAAAGGCAGAAAAGGATTCGCCAGTTCTGCCTGATGGTTGCTTGTTGCTGCATTATCTGGAAGGAAAAGACGAAGCGAGTGAAAATTGGGAACATTGGCGGTCTAGGCTTCCGCCTTGACTTTCCCCTTTTTTATCCGCTGGGAGTACTGCACAGGGGACCCATGTCGTCATCTGATTTGCCAGTTGGTCAATGCCGGCATCGGCGATCGTCGCCTGCTAACCGTGTTAGGGAAAGGCCCTTTGGGCTGATCGACCTCGTCTCCAGATTATGGGGCTCGCGGTCCTGCTCGCAGAAGTTGGAAAGGAAAAGCTCTCATTCGTCATTCATGCAAGAGAACTCTCCCCTTGCGCGATGGAAAAAGGAAAGAAGAGGAAAAAGGAAAAGGGAAAAAAAAAAGGACTCCCTTGCTGTTGTTGAATTGAGCTGTCAGTGTCTGGCAACATAATGAAATAATCGTGATAATTCTTGACCAACCAGGTTTTATGCGACGAGTAAGATCTTACTTATCCTAGTGATGTGCTGTCATGTGAATACGCGAGACCATTTCATACGTATTACGTGGTGCGCATCTGTCCGTTATTTGGAAACAGGGATTTGCGTCCTTCTTCTTGTCTTTTCCAATTGGACTTTCGCTTTGTGTGATATCGTTGAACAATAATAATAATCATCATCATCATAATGCTTCTGTTCACTTTTTTTCTTTTTTCATATCCTTGCTGGAGCATAAAAAATAGCGCATCATGATTACGGTACCTATGAGGTTACGAGAAAAAGGAGGCTACTCCGTGACTCGTGCGGGAACGGCCTGATATCCGGTAAGCTTGTTAGAGAGGAAAAAAGAGCAGGGTGTACCATGTTCTCTCTTCTCTAGCCCTCTCGCTAGGTAGTCACTACCGAGTTCACACTACTCTGAAAGTCTGAAGCGACTTCAGGAACAGCTCAGTCTAAAGAAGGGCGGATGCTGGACCTTTTTTTTTTTTTCACTAGCCACTCAGTCCGGTGGCTTTCTAGTGCTTCTCAGCTTCCCAGCCTCCCGTATTTCCAAAGAATACTGGGTCAAATGGTGGCAGTTGAGCCAATGGGATGTCTCGTTATGCCGGCCCGTCCACCCACACCCTGGCAGGAGCCAGGGCTCGCCAGATGCTACAATTCGCCAAATCCATTGGCCCCAACGGTCAAACCTAACCAAACAACAAGTCCTGCAGAGAACAAAAGGGCTGCTTCAGGCCGTGACACTTCACCTCTTCTGCTGCTATCCTTTCTTTTAACCCTTCTCATGTACCCTACGTACAACTTACAACCCTTCAATACACTCTCTTTCGCTTCTTATCTCGCAAATACCTATCGCCCACTCATATCATCTCAACTAAAACATCCAGCATTCACTATTCTGGTAAGTCTTCATCTACCTCCATCCTCATTGGACATGTGCCTTCCGCCATTGGCTGTCGTTGCGGCCGCTGCCTTGCTACGGTGCTGATACCCAAATAGAACTCGTCGCAATCCTCTCCACTCCCGAAGCAGGTTTTGGGACAAAGCTCAGACGGACACACTAGACTGTGATAGAACATCCAGCGCATACCCTTACTCAACACAATGGCTCCCCTCTCCAACACTAGCTAGCACCACGAAGCTTGCAACAGTGCGACACAATGCGCGGCCGCGAACTGAAACCCCTCATGCTACCACAACTGGTAGAGGCGCGCAGTAAAGAGGAAGGAAATGTGGCAATGGATTCGTCCAATGCAACGGGACCTGGAAGCCACCTTTCGCGCTCCTCCACCCTGTCCGAGTATCCCTCTCCCACCACGCCAACCTTCTCCCTAAGAGGGCACTCGAGGCTCCCGAGCTCAAGTTCTTCCGCTCCATCATCGCCCAACATGCGAGAGTCGATTGAGGCCTTTGCACCTGCCAGTCGACCTTTGACCGACGTGAAGGAAGAGCCCCAAGATAAGGATGACGACTATCAAATGGTCAATGGCATTGAGGAACATCGTATCAGCGAAGGTAATTGGAATCCTTACCACGTCACGCGCAAGTCCTGTCGATGTGTAAGCTTCCTCGTGAGCTAACCACAACGTATAGATGATGCCTTCCCAAATATCCCGGAGCAGGAATGGATCATCAGCCGAGCTGGAGGTCCGCATTTTTCCTCGGCGTATGACTTTGATGAAGATACGCTGGATAGCGAGTTTGCGCCAAACCCACGTGCCAAAAGACGACGCGCCGACAGCGCTCCTCTGAGTCCCATCGAAGGCCTCACCTCGCGCTTTGGGTCAAGAATGCCGTCTTTGTCTCGAAAATGGCGGTCAAGGAAAGCGTCGCCCAACGCCTCCGTGCCCGATCGATCTCAGGAGCCAAGCTTGTCACGCGCCAATTCCGTTCGAACCACGCGAAGTCGTGCGCCTTCGTTGACGGGCTCAACAATGGATGCCGTTGAGACGAGAGGCATCCAGCTCCCACCAACGCCAACAAGGAGTGCCTACGACGAAAGCTTTGAAGAGTCCCACCCTACTCCCATTGACGTCGAAAAGGCGAACGCTTTCGAAGAGGGCGTTGTCGACCATGAAGCAAAACCAACAACTCCTCTGCTCCCTCCTATCATGACCCAAATCCCTGCGCATATCAAGGATGTGCCCTACCAATCTCCATTGCACTCGCCCAGCGTTGCCGATCCCGAGGCCTCCTCTGTACTCAACAGCCCGCTGCCCACGCCACGAATAGCCGGCCTGCCGTCCCCTCCGCTATCATCAAGACCCTCGATATCCTCTTTCCACCGCCAACGCGGCTTGGGACCGGTCTCGCCGTCGTCGGAGATAACGCCAATGCTTATTGAGAACTCCAACGACCGATGGGCCGACCAGCTTGGCCATGCGAACTTCACCATTGAGCCTGTACCCTATAGACCTGAGCCGAGTACTCTTGCAGCTCACAAACGGTTGCGTGCTGATTGGGACACTGCACGTCGAGAGTACTTGAACCACCTTCAGCGCACCGACGAGCATTACGGTGCAACATCCAAGATCTACCGCCTTACGGAAGACAAGTGGGCAGAAATAGACGCGGAATGGAAGCGCAATGCTGATCTGTGCCTCTCCCACGCCGCAGAGACCACCGAGACCACCATGTCACTTAGCCAAAGCGATCTCGTACCTGAACCTTTCATGACACCGATATTAAAGATACCTTCCCTCAACGGGCCAAAGAGTAAGGGCAAGTTCCCAACCTTGGGCGAGGAAGGCATCGTGGGCCCAATGGAACAGTTACCATCCATGATCCAACAGCCCCAGAGAAGGAAGCGGAAGCTAGCCTTCTTCCGCTGGGTGCAGGGTGTCTGGCCCGCTGGCTCGGCAGTATTCGGGAGAAGCGTTTCATCAAGCTCGTGATGATGGGCCCTCTCCCTCCCATATCTGACAGCACATCCACTACTACCTATTCGCCCCTGTACATCACTACTCACAAATTCCATTTCTCACGACCAGCAAACGATTATAACGACAACCCCCTTTTTAGAACCGAGAGGATCTCTAATGCCGGCAGCCCGGCGAGATCACATCCTCACGACGCTCTCTAAAACGACGTTCCCTGCATTACGGCTTTTTCTTTGTCCTTCTCCCCCTCCCCCTCTATTCCCTCTTCATTCTTTCGTGCGTCAACGACTATGGCAGGCTGGCCGGTACACCCGATACCCAATGGATACGGAGGGCTTGCTTATACATGGGTATCTTATGGTTGGGGGGGGGTAATTATACACGGATAATCTGCAAAGAAGGGAAAGCCGCAAGGCACTGACTTTGGGGGGCTCTGTGTAAAAGGGGGGGAAGGTTTAAGGGGACGGAGACGTAAGGCGAGTGGTTGGCAAGAGGCACAGTGTCGTTCCGAAGCGGACCCCGAAATAAGTTTCGACAAGACAATCTTCAACCACCTTTTGAACAAACAATCAAACAATCAAACAAAAAAAAAACTAAATCCCTCACGCGTTTTCCCCCCCCTTTTTTTTCTTTTCCTTCAGCCATGAAAGCACAATCCCCCCCCCTCCTCCTCCTCTCCCCCCCCGGCCCAAAAGTCTGCCACTTTCCCGACGGTCCAAGCACGAAGGGAAAATAAAGCAAAGCAAAGCAAACCAAGACCCAACCAAACCAGACCAGCCAGCCAGCCAGCCCGCCCAACCCTTCCCGCCCAACCCTTTCTGGACTTCAGTCTCCAACAGAAAAGTGAATACGCCATCCATACATACACCACCTCACCACCCATTTCCAACTCCATCTCCTGTCTCCATCTCCAACTCCTCCTCCACTCCATCTCCAACTCCAACTCCATCTCCAACTCCAACCCCTGCCTCTCTCTTACTCCTCCCCTTTTCAGATCTCCATCTCCATCTCCATCTCCATCCCTAAACTCCACCCCCCATCTTTTGTTCCTTTCCTTTTCTTTTCTTCCCCTTACCTTACCTTACCTTTCCTTACCTTTCCTTTCCTTTCCTTACCTTTTCTTACCTCCATTTCCCTCCTCCTTATCCTCCTCCCTTTCCTCCCTTCCTCCATCTTTCCATCTCCATCTCCTCTCCATCTCCACTCCATCTCACCCCCCTTTCTCTTCCCCTTTCCTTACCTTTCCTTTCCTTCCTTCCCTTTCCTCTCCCTCTCCATCTCCATCCCTTCCTCCCCATCTCCATCTCCATCTCCATCTCCATCTCCATCTCCATCTCCATCTCCATCTCCATCTCCATCTCCATACTTCTCCCCCATGTTCCCCCATTTTCTTTCTTTCTTTCTTTCTTTCTTTCTTCCTTCTTCCTCCTCTCTCAATCAATCCACCACGGCGTGCCCTGGATAGGTGTGGGGGTTTGGTTGGTTGGTTGGTCGGTTGACAACTTTCGAAAGTGGGGACGGGTTTGGGGCTCGGGGGATGGGGGATGGGTGGGTGGATTGGGTGGATTGGGGTTAGGGGGAGAGGGGAGGGGGGAGGGGAGGGGGGATGGGGGATGGGGGGATGGGGGGGATGGGGGTTGGGGGTTGGGGGGTTGGGGGATGGGGGATGGGGGATGGGGGATGGGGGAGAAGAGAAGGGGGGGATTTGAAGGGTTATGTGAATGGAATGGGATGGGTGAGTGAGTGAGTGAGTGAGTGAGTGAGTGAGTGGGTCGGAGGGCGGTTGTTCGTCTATCTGTCTGTCTGTCTGTCGTCCTGTCTGTCCGGTTGGATAGGGAGAGTTTTTTCTTTGTCTTTCCCCTTTTTTTCTTCTTATTTTCTCCCTTTTCCCCTCTCTTGTTTTCCGCTCTTCTTTCTCCCTATCTCTTCCTTCTTGCTTTTTCCCCTTCTTCCTTTTTTCGGGCTGGATTCTCTCAGCTTCCTCACTCCCACGGTTAAGAAATTGCCAAAGCGGGAGAGAGAGACGCGCCTGGCCCGGTTTTTAACACACACGGTACTCGTAACGGTGGACGCATTTTGACAATTCTCGGATATGAGAGGGAGACAAATTTCGCCGGTACCTTTCTTTCGTACTCACGGTAAGGTACATTCGACTTTTCCTTTCCTTTCGGAAAGCTTGATACCTACTATACGTAGAAGATAGCATTTGGACTAAAGATTTCATCTTTTGGCCGGTACTCCTGTGGTTGAGTGGCAAGCTTGACCACCTCTACTCTACTACTGTAGACAGATAGACAGACGGATATCATCGTTATCATTGTTGATCCCGCATCCCGGGGTTTGGGGTTGCCGCAGGAATGTAAGATCTGCCCCGTGTGTTAACCGTTTTGGTGTTTGATGGCTCGGGACCGATCGAGGACTTGCTTTTACTTGACACGCGACCTGATATGGATGGAATAGTATCCCTGACTGACTGACTGATACGGCACTCGAGCCTTTTCCGATCGACGGTCAACTCATTGTTGCATGTTCTTTTCCTTCCTCGTTCGGCTTCACTTCGTGGATGGATTAGAGAGCTGGACGGTGGCGTTTCGAGCATTCTTTCGCCTGCTTGAATGGACACTGGACGGGTTGCGCATGTACATCTGCCGTTCTATCGATGCTGTGTGTAGTATACAGGTATTACAACGTAGGCCGCTTTTCACTCGTCTTATCCTCCTCGATTACCGCATCTCCCACCTCGTCCTCCTCCTCTTCCCACTCCTCGTCATCCTCATCCTCCTCTTCCTCCAGCACAGCCCGCTCTGCCTTTTTCTCCCCAGGAATCTCCACATCAGACCCCCACTTCACAACCCTCTCCCCTCTCAAATTCTTCTCCATCCCCCTCCTCCTCTTCCCCGTCATCTCAACCCCGTGTTTCGCCATCACCTCCCCGATCCTCTCCAACAACTCCTTCTCCAGTGTCGGCTCCCCTTTCTCCTTCAACTTCTCCCTCTCCATCTGTCTCGCCTCCTTTGCAGGCGTCATTAACATGCCTCCTCCGCTTTCGGCCCACGCTTTGTATTCGGCCTTGCGCCGCGCGCGGTTGTCGAGCGCGAGTTGGTAGCCGGCATCGTGGCGGGTGCGGAAGCGGGAGTACTTGTTGCGGAGCTCGTCGATTACGCCGCCGGGCATCGGGGTGCGGAGGAGGGTGGGTGTCCAGGTTTTTTCTTCGACTTCGAAGCGTACGGTGTCGCTGTCGTGCTCCTTGGTCTCCACCTTCTTGTTCCTCCTTGCTTTCGGCAGAGGTATCACGACCCAATCCCCGTAGACTTCCTTGCTGCCAGGTATCGCGCGCCCTCCCATTCTGGTCTTCATCTCTTCCAGGTCAATTTCCCCAGCTTTGAATTCTTCTCGAATTTCGGCTTTCTTTTCATTGGGAAGAGGGATGAGGCGTGAGATTATTTTGTCGGTGTCGATGCGCGTGTATGGGTCGGGAAGGTTGTGGACGAGGCGGACGGAGGAGAGGGGGATGGGGAGGCGCTTGGACTTTATGGCAGGTTTACCGTCGGCGAGCACATTTAAGTCCACCTATAAACTGATTGTTAGGTAAGAACTCTCATCGTACGTAGATGTCAAAGCACTAGAGACGTCATCACATCAAACCCACGCAGCCGCAGCCAGAAGCAAGCGGCGATAACCATGACCAATTCAAATGCGAAAAAGTCAACACCATGTGAATGCACGTACCTTATTCAAACCCTTCACTATAACCTCCCTTTCCTTCTCCCTCACGCTCGTCACCGTCCCAATCTTCCACTTGTCCCTACTCTCCGGCCCCGTGTCCGACAGAATAGCCACCCTATCCCCCTCATAAATCAAGCTCTCCTTCCAACTCATACCCACCCCTTTCCCCTTGCTCCCCCTCTTACCAGCAGCGGTGATCCCTCCCCGTCCCCTCTGCGTCAGGAGCCCTCTTGCCAACCCCCCTTTCACCCCCTTCAACTCCCGTGACGACACAGTCCCATACTCCATTGCCCCTGATTCTCTCCTGGGCGCTAAGGGGCCAAGTATCCAATCTTCCCGGCGTGCGACACGGGCTTCGCGAATGCGCGTGCGCAGGATCGAGGCGCGCTGTTGCAGGTCGTGGTCTATGGTTTTCTGGGCAGCGCGGGCTTTACGGCGCTTGCGGGTTGCGGTGGCGGTGGTGCTGATGGAACGGTGAAGGCATTGAGAGCAGTGGGGAAGGTGGGCGGGGGGCCGTCTAAAGGGACGCATTATTAGTAGGGAAATGGGCGTAAAGTGGTGGTGGAAGAAGGGCTCGGTTGACTCGATGATATTCTCAGCCCTATGAGACTACGTGAGAATGAGACTTTCGTCTGCGAGTCGGCTGCGCGTACATTTTTGCTGCGGTCTCCGTACTTCAAAGGTAGACGGGTATTTGAATGGATACATAGTCATAGATACGATGGCTCTACAATGTGAGTTGGAAACCATATCTTGTCATTGCATGCTAAGCTACCAATCAACAGAACACCTCTCCATCGCTTGAAGGGTATCCATCAACATCCATTAGCGCACAGGAGTTGCGCTTCAATACACAAACACAAACATTGCAGACATCAACCACTCATTGTGGCGCGAATCGAATAAGACTGACTTTTGCGATTCCTGTTGCCAGGCCCTCTTGCCTGTAGAGGGAACGAAATTGTGTCGTAGTCCGTACAATGGGTATGATACAGACCGTTATGTGATACAAATTAATAGTAATGCACGTGAACAAGGTACAAGAAGAGAAGAACACCTTTTGATGCATTGTGGCCGCCGCCCGTGTACAGGTATCTCTTTTCGTAGTCGTCGCTTGCGCCGAGATGTTGAATATGGTTTGTGGGTGAGAGGGAAGAGACGGGGCAGAAATGAACGAACGAGTATTATGAAGGTGTAGTGGGTCTAGTGACAGTCTTATCTCTAGAGTGGTGTTTGGAGTGATAAGGCCAGCCCAAGCCAAAGAACTCGAACTTGTCCCTGTCGAGCTTGTCTTTGGTTGACGAGAATGAAGCCTGCGATTCCATTGGCGATGGCTTGCATTGTACTTGGTCTCGAGGCTCGAGTATCAGTGACCGTCTGTAATGATTTTGCATGCTGCTTTCATCTGACGTTCGGACTCGAACGAGCTGATCCTGCATCCAGGTCTGCAACTCTGGTATCTCGGTAAAGCGGTATGGGATCTGGAAGCGCTGAAGCTCGCTGATAATCTTGGCTGTCTTCATGTGCTTGTCAAAGTTGATGACTGATCTACTTTCCTCGGGCCCTTCGCTGGGGAGTTGACGAGTTGTTTGATTGCCAATGTCGACAAAAGTGAGGTCTGTTAGATAGGTACCAACAAACGGAAGGCAAGGTGGTACATGGTTTTGAAGACGTTGTCGAAGGACCACGTAGTTCTTCGATATGTCGACTACGCTCTTGAGGTGCTCCAAAGTGGCTTTTGTCTTGGAAGATACCATTTCCCATGTCCGCTTAAGACGGAGTATGGTCGACGACTCGAGTGAGCAGATGACGGCAAACAGCGAGTCGTAGTTGGCCAATTCTAGGAATCTTTTTGCGATCTTGACCCATTGCTTTATCACGATAGCTCGCTTCTTAGGATCTTCCAATTGAAGAATGTAGTCGGTGACTAGATTCGTCAGGTCCGTGGACAGCCTCGACATAGCGCGCACATTGACGGCCATCGAGCCTGACTTCTTCATCCATTCCGTTGCGAGCAGCTCCTCTGGCAGTATGGAGCAAAAAATCTGAGATTCTTTGATGGTGAATTGACGAGCCAATTCGAGCGGATCGAAGTCTAGAATGCTGACGCTAGCACCTCCATGCTTCCAGTTCTTCAAAGCTGCTAGTTGGCTTTTAGTAATGACTGGTGCCGGTAGGGGCGCATCGGGGGAAACATATAATGCTATTGAGGTGTTGGTCTTGCCAATGGACGAGATCAATCGCGGAACGAGGGGTCCATCTGCAGCTGTGACTTTCGAAGCCAAGGTAGCGAGTCGTTTTCCAGCTGTTGGCAATACGATCTGTAATTGCCGCTTTGCAAACGGTATGATCAGCTCGAGCGCAAGGCTATCGCAGTCGTTGCGCCAATGCGATTCGAGCCAGCCTTTGAAAACATTGTAGACTCGGAGTCGGACAGGGCCAGCGATATGCGGGCTCTCACCAACATATTGAAACCTGTCGATAAGGGCCTGTGCAAACGCGGTAGGCGTTGCAAACAGGCGGAAAGTCAAGTAAAAGGTTGAAACAAAGGTCGCATCGGGCGTAGAATCATGGGTAGTAAGACGCTCGATCAGCGCAGGTAAGGTCCCACCAGAAATCTGACCTTCTCTGTTGTATACAAGCTCATGGGCGAAGGTCGTTTCCAAAAGTTTGACCTCATCTTCATCGCCGTCTTCAAAGAGGACAGACTGGATGCCGGTCTCATGCTTGTAAAGAGACGGACGTTCGAGCGAGGTGACCAACGTGGCGTCTGGCGAAGTGGCACGGGTTGAGCTTTGCGAAACAACGCTTGGTTCCGAGTCGCGTGTGCTGCCGACATAGGTACTGCTGTCAAAGCTGCTTGAGACTCCAAGACTGTCTTCTCGAGTCCGCCCATCATTGTTGTTCTGCGTGTCCCCAACGCTACAATTCGAAGATGGTGGCGACGAAAATTGATCTCCATAAGACAGGAGACAGCTCGCGAAAGGAGGCAGAGGAGGCAGTAATTTCTGTTCTGACGAGCGATCTAAGTTGTCCGTAGATTCCACCAGCACTGCGTTGAACGAATAGTTGCGAGACGATGCTGTGGCTGACATGGCCGATGTCACGGGACGATCGTGATCCGGTAGCTTGGGGGGCGTAGGTGGAGGCTCCCTCAGCGGCTCATGCGGTATGAGACGACCATTTGTGGTAACATCGCGCTGGTCTTCACTGACTTGGATGGGATTCTCTGCGGGGCGTGCAACCTCCAAATCTAATATCCCAAGCCCGAAAGATTCGACTTCAAAATCTCCGATCCGCTCAACGACGAGTTGAGATTCTGTGACGCATTCCCCAGCAGCACAGATACATGCAGTAGCCGCGTACACGAGGGTATCGCTGTCTTCTCCAAATTGTTCGGATCTATAGATGTCTTTCGCAGCATCAGCCAGGTCGGCGATCTTGTCGTACATGGCATCGTGTGCTTCCTGTAGGGCGAAAGATCGCCTCCGGTCACGTTCCCATATTTCCTCAACAAGTCTCAGCATGTCCCGACATGAGACGATGGACTGTTCGGTAGTAAGGCGGATTTCGGCGGATGACCTTGACTGTATATGCAGGCCAAGAAAGTAGGCAAGGGAGGTGATAAAGCCATTGTGTAACGCAGATAGCTTCTCTGATGCCAGATTCTGCGACATTGGGGATACAGTGCAGGAAGTGCGGTGAGAGGCCGATTCCCTATTCGCCAATCCGTGAAAATGTCCAAAGGAATTAGAGCTCCTAGGCCGTACAGATGTTTGCGATGAGCGGCCATACCGCGATCGGACCCCGTTTTGCTCCTTCTTGGCGTTTTCGCTGCTTGTGGGTCTGTTATGAGCGTTCGAAGCAATTTGGTTGTTCCTTGATAAAGCAAACTGTGTGTGATCTGCAGGAGGCGTTGGCGGGACCCGCATGCTCTTAGCGTGATCGATAGTGACAGACGCGTCCACGCTTTGCATGTGCTCCTCCCAGATGTCTAGGAATTTGACAGCACGATTGACCATTTTGAAAGCTTTCGAGAGCATTTCTTCCAAGTCAAGCTCGACTCCCAGGTCTCCGCCAGATTTAGTTAGAAGGGTTTTGAGAGCTCCAGCGACCTTGACGAAAGCCGAAAGATCACCAAGAAGTGCCCTTCGATTTTTGAAGAGCACATCGTGAGACCGTATCAGGTTGGATTCCCTGCTCAGACAATTGGTTTTTTCCTGCAAAACGTGTTAGTATGACCATTTCACGAGAGAGTATGCGGACTGATGGGACGAACGAGTAAGCAGCGCACACCGGCAACCAGCCCGCGCACGTAGTCTGAATTGCGGAAGGCGACTAATCCCCCAATGCTACTCCCTTTTATTAAATCCCAAAAGACGGTCAACGCCTTCATGAGATTGCGGATGGGTTCGCTCTCATAGCCTTCGCAGTAATTGGTGGGCAGCCACCCTCGAGCTCCTGATACCAGTAAAGTACCATCTGCCCATCCATTGCTGTGGACCGAGTGTACGAGAATTACATCCCCACCGTTAAGTGGTAATGTGACCGTCGTGAGATTCTGATGACATTCTGGGTGATATGCGTAGGAAGCGCGCAGGTATGTTTGAAAGTCAGCGTGTCTTTCGAAGGTCACTTCAGAATCATGAGGAGTCAATGGTGGGGTGATCTGGCCCGTTCTCTGAGGCAAATATACACCATTGGTCATAGTTGACGAAAAGTTTGGCGTGCGTGATGATGGAGTCATCACCTCTGGGGTGCCTTTGACAATCTGGAGGGGCGCGACGCAGGCGCTCGATCGAGGTAAGCTCTCCATTTTGCTTGATTTGGCTGTATTCACCGCATACTAGGGTTTTCAAACTCATACGAAGCAAACGGGGCGGTGTCGAGAGTTGGAGAATCGACGTGACACCGCTTTCGGAAGACTCAAAAGAAGTTGGGTCTGGAGAAGAGAGCGCGGGGTATGTTTTGCGTCCCCTGTTGTGGTCCCACCATGGAGAGGGCTGTTTGATCCAATGTTAGCGAAGTGTGTTGTGGAGTAAGGAATGACAACAAGCTGAGGAATGCTAGGGACGTTTGCATACCCTTCGTTCGCGCCTAGCCCAGTCAAATTATCCGCAATCAATCCACCATTCGGCAATTGTGTATTTGTTTTGGGCAGGACAGGAGCTGCTGCAGAGTGCAATTGAGCGGTCAGATCTCTCGTTACTGTAGAATTGAGGCAATGGCTTCACAAAGTCCTTGAAGCTGAGGGGATCCAATAAGCAAGGGCCGTGCCTGGGAGCGAAGGAGAGTAGTAGTGGTACAAGCGATACTTCAAGCAAGGAGGACGGGGAGATGTTCGAGGAGGTAGAGGATGGAAGAGGCCAAGAGCCTTCAGGATTGAAAAGAGCGAGGTCGAGGTTGCTTTGATCTTTGGTAGACTTGGGGAAATTTCGGGGCTAGTAGTGCATCATAGGGATAAGGAGGGCAGGGGTAACGCTGATCGAGTCAGCATCTTTCATGCCCGATTTCCTAGTTCCCGTACACTACGCAAAGGGTGGGAAATGGGAATTATGTACTCTAAGTTGAGGAAGGACCTTCTGAGTTCTGACCGTGCTTTCCGTCGTTTCATCAGAGATTGAAGCCCTTCTCCAGATCTTGGTTGATCAAGAGTGGTAGACGACTCTTTATGTTTACAATTCAGGAGGTCTACAACTTCTACCTTCCTTGTATCTTGGGCATTCTTGGAGCACTGAATAGAGGGCAGGTGATCTTTCGAGAGCTTGCTTGACTCTAGGTGTCAGGGAGGTGAGGCGCGGCAATTGATTGGCAAAAGATTTCGCGACTCAAACTGGTCATTGGTGTGACGGAAAGTGCGATGTTGCAGAGTCGAAAGGTCAAGGTCAAGGTCAACGGCAAGAGTTGCAACATCTTCACCAATGTTGCGTTAAAGAGGCGGAACAGGGCCGAGAACCCCAGCTTCCGGCGCTAATTTCTAACTACGAGGGCCGCTATGGGGGCCAATATCCCACGATTTTTATACCCCTGCTGATCCCTGGGGACCCCCTTGACCTTTGGCGTCGTCTTTCTTCACGGCTAAAAAGCCTAAGCCTCTCTTCCCCGTTGGAAAAAGCTGATGGGCCGCTATGCATTTTTGACATATGCACGTTGCCCGCGCCTGCATAGCAATAATGCATTCGAAATTCCAACTCTTTCGAGAGAAAGAGAAATTGTTTGTGTCGAAAGTCGAAACACCAACATACGGTATTACTTTTTCTTGACTTCCTCGCCTTTTGACTTTCCAGGGTCTCAAGACTACAAAGCAAACTATAAGATAGGGGAGGACCTCCAACCGAGCAATTGAATAATTATTATTTTGCAGTTTCCGTCTCTTCCCTGTAGTGAAGCACCAAGTCAATTATCATAACAGATCGTCATCACCCAGTCGACTCTACCCCTGATCCGAATATCTACCCAAGAGATGCTTCTCCGATCACGTACCTATCGCAAGCTGCAATGCATTTGGATGCATATCTCGAGCGCAATGCTGAGCTAGGTAGACGAATATCAGTCAAAGTTGGCAGCCACTGATCTAGCTCCATAGTTCTGGCACCACCGTTCTGGCACCACTGTTTCTCAAGCCCCACCATTCGCAGACGCCGGGGCTGCACGTCCGTTAAGCCACTGCTCCACTCTTCCAGAAGTCCCAAAGCGTGCTTCTCTTGCATGCGATGGCGTAGCGTCTGATCCATCCTACAGGCTACCACCCGAAAGAAGTCGGTGGCTTGATAAATGTCAAGGCCAGTCTTGTTAATTCTGCATCGAAGATCGCCCGACACAACAGCAACAACAACACTTATGAACAGGACATCAAAATTCATCGTGTGGCTGGTGCAAAGGTAAAAGTTTTGCGCATCATGATTTACAAAGGCTGGCTTTTGGCAGCCCTCGATGCTGATGCGACTCCGTCAGCCATGCCTTCTCTCTTGCTGACTTCAACATGGTCAAAGTATCCATCTCACTGCTCTCTGTTCCTCTTCCTCTCCTATTACCTACCGTCAACTACAAAGGCACGATGAAGTCACGGCGACCTCTTCGGGCTTCCTCAAATGCAACCTGGATGCTTCCTCTACCTAGTCCCGTTCGGTACGGGTGTGGGGGTCGGACCATCACAAGCCAGAACGACAGCGCTTAAGATCAGGCCAACCATTATTGCGCAGAGTCGCCTCTTTCGATTCGCAGAAACCCGAAGCGGTCATGCAGGCCGCAAGCGGGTTACGGTCCGCTGCGCGATTTCAAGTTGTCGACAAATGAGGGAGCCTTCAAACTAGCACAACTTAGGAGGGTTTTTCCTGAGTCGTTAAGCCAACCAAGTAGGGTAAGGTCATCAATCCCCATAGCTCCACAATCATCGACTCTATGATGAAAGTTCTGACTACGAAGCTGTTCTAAAATTCTAATAAGTAGATTGAAACATTGTCCCAGGCAAAAGCTTTCCTTCAGACCTTCTTGTTGTCAAAGTTTTGACTACGAAGCTGTTCTAAAATTCTAGTAAATAGATTGGAACATTTTCCCAGGCAAAAAAATTCTTTCGGACCTTATTGATGTCAATACACGCGTCCAATCAATTTCCAATGTAAGCTAGCTTAACAATCGAGAAAGAATCCGTCTCAGAAGCAGGCCATTGATCTGAGAATTGACAGTTAAGAACCAGCAACGTCTGGTGGTGTGCAGACTGGAGGAAATCATCACCGTGGTGCTGGGATTTGTTCCTGCGTATCTACGGATCTGACGTCGGCAGAATAATCTGGTATGGAATTTATGTACGCAAATATGACCCTTGGGCGTAGGCTCTCAACAGTCGGGACTCAGCTCACTGCACAAGGGTCCTCTAGGTTGCTGGGGTCGCAGCCGGGCGGCCTGAAGCCGAGTCTTTTGCTCCACAGTCCAGGCATTTGGTAGCAGCTAACGATAATCGTATCCCTCTGCATTGATAGCATAACGGACGAACTCTATCCATGAACTAAGATCCACAGAGCAGATGGAGTTCCCTTTTTAATCAAGTCGATGCCGCCTTTCCCATTGCTGCCTCAGAATCCTCAAAGTTGTTAGGGTCCCAGCCGGCTGGCCTGAAGTGGACAGTCTTTTGCTTCACATTCCGGGCCTTTTGTTGCAGCAGACGACGTTCGCTTGGTGAAATGACGGGCGAACTCTATCGATGAACTAATCTAACTCCACACCCGTCGAAACCACAGAGAAAACGCCATTTCTCAGTTGATCACGTCGATGCCGTCTTTTCCTCCCGTTTGTTGACCGAATCTGGACGCGACTAGCAACGGAATGGAGGCGGATAGGGCCCTGATGCGCTTGTAGATCACTAAGCTGATAACGATGGAGAACCGAAGCCACAGAAGAAAAATAGCAGTCTTGTGGATATCGTCCAAGTTTAGTGCACTCAAAGGTAACAGTATGCCGAACGAAGTGCAGAAACAGACCGAGCAGAGTGCTCTACAGACCAGCAACCGCTGACATCGGGCTCATACTTTCAACATTCCAGGGCTTTCTACCACTGTGGCTGCCCCTTTCCCTGGCAGCACGCCTAACAAGCAGATGCTGATTTTGGAGAAGTATTGAGTGTCTTTAGGTGTCGTCTCGACATTATCTGACTCTAGTATCTAAGGCCAATCTGTCACCGATCTCTAGCTCCACGACGCCTTTCAAGGTTTCTTTCAAGCTAAGCAACTCATTCACACCTTTTGTCATTGTTTCCACCTTTGAACCATCTTGAACCCGCACTGAGGCTTGCAATATGTATGTTCCTGATGGGTCAAGTAGGCGTGCTTGGGGCAGACCGCCGCTTGTCGAGTCAGTTTTAAGGGCATCTGCCGGAAGAGTGACGCGATAGAGGAGGAGAGAAGCTGAGTGATGGGTGAACCTATGGCCTGAGATAGTGTAGGTTGAGACATGCCTGGGGTAACAATCAGTAAAGAGTCTCACATGCCGAGGAAGCGAGCGGCACGTACGAGTAGTCCAGCGCTTTCATGAATTCCATCGGATCGCCAGACGTAATTCGAACATCCGCAATAAGTCTTGAAGTCACAGTTCTCTGCCTCGCAACCTCTGGCAAATCCCTGAACTGTAGAACCCATCGTTCCTCCCCTTCGCCCTTCTCTCTCCCATCCACCTGCAGCAACCATCAGCCCCTCCACCCCCCCAAATCCCTAAACCATCGGACGTCCACATACCTCAGCAACCATTTGCATGTAAAACAAATCCCCCAACGTATGCGCCTGCATCTGACTCTTCTGCACATTCACGTCCTGCGCCCCGCCGACTTTCAAAGACCCAACCGATCCGGGCGGGCGGTTGGGCTTGAAAACGAGGTGTTTTTCCGAGTGGATGGGCGAGGGTTGCATGGAGGAGATGCCGGAGAGGATGTTGAGGAGCTGGGTGTGCCGCGAGGCGGGGACGGTGCCGAAGAGGAGGAGTTCGTGCATCGTGGGCGGTTTGACGGTGGAAGTTAGGGGGAGTGGAGAAGTTATGTGGGAGTGTTCAAGGTAGAGAGTGTAGTTCCATGTCACGTTGGCACGATGGGTTGTAATCTTCGGTCAGGGAATGATAAATATCGTGGGTGTTAAACCCTTGAGACGGCTCGATGCTGGGTCCACTGCATGCTCTTTAGCAAAGGATATGAAGACATCATGAAGAGCTCGCTATCATGACGAGGATTGATCACACATTCGTTGAAGGAATGTGGATGAGGGAGGTCCTTGTGTTCGCATCAACACCCCGCAGCGGAGCTCTCAAGTCTTGGCATCAACCTCTCCGCATCCAAGCTCTATTCGACCTCGCCCTCTCAAGACCTCATCCACCACCACCATGCATCCAACCCGCCTCCTCCTCGCTCGCACGCCCCTGATCAAATTCCTAGGCAAGCGTGTCCCGCCAAGTACTTCCCCCCCAAGTCCCCTTCCCGCTCCTCAATCCCACTGTACTAACAGTAACACACCTCAGAAACAATCACCCCGGCCGCCCCAGCCAACGAACCAGCTCCCCACCCCGCCTCCCCTTCCCACTCCTTACCGGATAGCTTCATGGCCTACCGCAGCAAAGCACAGCAGCACGGCCCGCTCGGCGGCCACAACCGCCCTTCATCTTCCCAACCGTCTACATCAGCCTCATCATCGCCTCCTCCCTCTTCAATCAACACTTCACATGCCTACGGTGGCATCGGAGGACATTCGGGTCACGAGCTGGGGACTGTGGAGCCGAATGCGGGAAAAGGAGAGGTGTGGGATCGGAGTGAGTTGCCGAAGAGGTTCGGGCGGATGGCGTGGACGGAGGATGAGATCGAGGCGCTTGAGTTGGGCGGGGCGAATTTGAGGGCCGGGTGGGGTGGGAGTTGAGGGTGAAGAGGGGTGCAGGAGTCGTCGGTTGGGGTAGGGAGGAGGGTGTTGTATATAGGTCTCTGAAGCTTGAAGCGGATATTACTTTCAGGTGAACGCTGGATAACGTGCATGGGTTGCAGGCGAACTATTCAAATGTTGAGGTCGGCTGGTGAAGGCAACGCCCTCCACTCTCACCCATCGTGACAGCTTCAAATGGTTGACTATCAATTGAATTGGAGAGACCACATGGTTGCAACATCAAGGGAGAGGACTGGCAAGGTGTTGTCCTTTGAGGTGAGACTACTGCTGTGGATTATGTCCATTGTGGGGGGATTTGAGGCTTCCTATAATGAGAACGCAGTGTGAAGAAGCATAGAAGAAAGACCATAGGTTTGATGTGGGCTGTAAAGTCCAGACAATTGTCGTGGTTCTTTCCATAGCTCCCTACCAGTCTCTTTATTGACACAACGCGTCGTGACCGCGAGGTCAACACACAACCATGACGACCTCCGAACCCTTCCGTCGCACATTGTGCGCTTTCCTTTCCTTTCTATCACCTTCGAGCTCATCACCTTTGGCATCAACCAGCAGTTGTCAGCACATCGTGAGATCAAGTTCAACATCTGCAGCTTCTCTCAGCTCTATCATTTGCTCACTGCACGCACGGGGACTATCAAGACATCGATCCGGTACTTCGGGCCCTCTGTTGTTGCTATGCCGTCGCGTCAAAAGAAGGCGCTGCGTGACAGCATGCTCACCCAAGCTTTCTTCAACCAAGCTGGCAACGGCATTTGTGACTGCTGTTCTGGCCCCATTCACAACAATGCTTCTAGCTCTTTGAACCTCGGTGACCTCAATCACGAAGAAGTCGCAGATACAGGCTCAGGTAAGAACCCTTTGAAGTGCTCCGTCATTGAGACTAATGATAGGACAGGTGATGAAAAATACAACAACCTTACGCCTGAAGAGTACCAGAAATTGCACACATCCGATAAAATCTTCGGCCCTCGGGGTGTGCTGCGAGAACTCAATCTCGCTCTCGAGCAGAGGAACAGTGAGCCAGCCATGTATGAGCGAATCCAGCCGATGGAGACTTTTGACTTAGGCAATCTGGATGAGGTCGCCGAGACGTACGATAAGCGCTGCGAAATATTCAGAGATGAGGAAGAGCGTGGGATGGCCAATTTAGCTGCAGGCATCAGCGACCTTGTGGTCATTGCCAATGATTCAAAGCGCTCATCTGATGATCGTTTGGCTGCGGAGTTGGATATACACAACCTCAACATCTTCGGCAAGACAATCTTACCTCTTACCTCCTGCCTCCGTCAAGTCCAGCTGTTCAACGTTGAGAAGAGGTTCGGGTTTGTGGAGGAGAGCTACCAGGCACTCTATAACGATGAAAAGAAGCGACGTGGAGAAGATGTTCCTGCCGGGACGGCGCTCTCTTTTCGTCAGAAATACAACAATCCATTGCAACTCACGGGATCCGCAGCAAAGCCACGCGGAAAAGGGAAGAAGAGACTCGGCATGGTTAAAGCTCTTGTCGAGGTCCAACGTAATGGCAAGCTGGCACTCGCAGAGACGCAGAACCTCGAGAAGATCCTCAGCGACGCTGAAAAGTCTATCGAGCTACCGGGTCTACCAGCAAGCTTCTCATACAACGAAGCTCCAATTCCTGATGACATTCCCGACCATATCAAGCGACGCTTCTTCGATGCGGAGTCTGCTTATGAAGAGATTATGGATCTTCAGGAAGAGGCTACCACGCTGCTCTGCCGTGTAGAAAGTACGTTTGACCTCTGGTACAGTGCGAGCCAGGAAGCATGGTACGTACACTTCGAAGCGACTCCCTCCTATTTGGTCCTGAGATCTGAGGCGAACGAAAACTTCTCCGTGAGGGAAACTCGTTTCGCTCTCTAATATCACTTCAGCACTTGTTCTTCAAGTAAAGAATGCATGCTGAGTCCAATAATCCCGCAGGGAGTCTGGCAAGAGAATCATCCATGAGATGCCACTTTTCCGGGAGTACGAGTATACCAGGATCTCGTTGCATGCTCTGTTCTATGTGGCGTCTCGGCAGGAAATAAAGATTGTCGAATACTACAGCAGCGAAGGAGCACCGAAGCTTCCTCCCTTAATCAACCAAGCTTTCAAACTCAAATCTCTATCCCTCGAGGAATTTGAGAAAGACTGGGTACGTACATTACGAAGAGATTCCTTCCGCAGTACCAAGCCTGAGCGCAGGGAGTGAAAGCTCATTTCAATCTTTAGACCTGTCTCTAACTCAGTATCTTGCTATGAAGAAACAGTGCTGACTCCAAAATGTGCGTAGGAGATGCGGTGCCTTGCACTGCACGATAGCTTCCCTTCGGTGGATAAGAAAGTGGCAGACACAGACAAGATGCTAAAGGAGACCGGCGAGCGGGACCTTCCAAAGAGTGGATTGTGGAAATGGCTCTTTTGATGATCCTCAGTAAGCTGAGCCTGGATCATGTTCACTCATCCCGACATTCAGCTCGACTTTCCAAACATGATGTTAAGCCATCTTGAGATGCTCGACACCTCAGTCGAGACACCATGTTCGACTCGGTTGAGCACATCGTTGAAATCGCCAATATCATGGATATTTTTGTCTTTGAGGACGTGGTCAAACTTTTTTCTCTCAGTGTTCGCGGAGTCCTCATCAGAGGATATCGATATTTTACTGGACTCAACCACTCCAGACCTAATTTTGAGATACACACGAGCCTGCGTGGCAGGTTGGTCAGCTACGAGGTTACCAGATTCTGCTGGGGAGGTTACGTAAGTAATGGGAGATATGTACGTACTGATGGTGGAAAGTCTTTCGGTAGTGGCGGTCGTTCCCTTTCATCTTCTTCATTAGAATGGCTCGAGAGTGTAAATTGCGGCGTTTGTCCATAGAGCCATTTGGAAGACTAATTTCACTTCAAATGAGCTGAGCCCTGAAAATGGTCATTGATATGCTAACCTGCAGTTCCTCGATACCCTCTTGTATCTCTTGTACCTCATCGATATTGTCGAATTTGCTTCCTACAAAGCCTGTAACCCACTCGCTATTCCAGTCACAAAGTATCTCTCCATCGTTCATATTAAACAGCTCCCTGAAGCCACACATATGACCTGGTCTCCCAATCCCGTACAATTCCGCAAATGTTTTCGTGACCTCCATCTGAAATGAATTATTAAACCTTGGGGTCGACGCTTTGGGTGTCTCATGTACGTTGCTAATCGGTGAGCGAACACTCTCTACGCCTCTGGCCCTGATGAAAGGCCGCGAAGGAGATCGCAGGTACTGTGAGATCCTGGCTAAGCCCCCAGACGCCAAGAGACAAGTGCCATGATGCAGTGACCGCTGTCGGGTCATTTTGTACGCGGATCCGGAGACCTTGAGGGGTGGATTCTTTTCGCTGCTTGGATGGAACATTGTTCGATGCATATCAGCCGCGTCAGGCCAATCCATTTCTTCCAAGACGCTTCCTTGATCGAGGACAATGTCATGTCTTTCGTTGACTCGGGCGCGTGGATTGACTTCTCGTATCGCCATCGTCACCATCTCTGCATGTTTGTCGCGGGTAAAGTTGGCTGTGGGACAGATGACGCTGTAGTTGACATTGCCCTCATCATGGAAGACGGTGCCTCCTCCAGATCGTCTTCTGACGAGCTGCACGTTTTCCCAAGGCGGGTTGGATTCTTTGCCATCTACATGTTGGGTATGCCCTGAGGCACGAGTTTGCTTAAGTAAATTTAGGTCTACTTCGAGCCATGGATTCTGATTCCTGCCAATGACAACACATGGTCTGTTCACATACAGGAAAAGGACGGTTGAACTTGGTGGAGATTGTTGCAGTAGATAGTGTTCAATTGAGAGATTTAAGAAGGGGTCGAGACTGCGAGAGACGTATATTTGATATTTGGAGGCTTGGACCAACGCTTTCCACGCTTGCATAGTACCAAAGTGTGCAGTAGACCTCTTGCTTGAGCTGGCAATTCTATGTTCCCCGTGAAACGAAGGCCAAGCAATTTGGAAGGCATCTTCCAATCGGGGATTACTCGTATCTACCCGGATATGCACTCTCCAAAATTCGAACCTTTATAACTTATTGTTCTACAATCATATAGTAAAAGCCTAAAAGAAAAAAATTCTAAGATATAGAATACGACTTCCAAGACTCCAAGGATTAATCAAATTAAAGTCGTAATAGTAAAGCTATAAAATCGGTATAAGACATATACATCGGCAATTAAGGGAGTGCCTTTAGGGGAGCCCCGGGCTTTCCAGGGAAGTGCGCATGTACCAGCTAGCGGGGCCATCAGAGCCAAATCCGCAACTCAAGCCCCCCAACCTCAAATCCTTTCAGAATACCTTAGGTACACTTTAGACTGAATTTCGGGGTCGCCGGCCCCGAAAAATTCATTCCAGGGCCCTGGCATGAAACCCTGCCAACGCCCCTACTAAGGCCTCTGCCTTTCTTTATCGCAATCCACACCCCAATTAGTACCTCTAGCGAGCACACTCGGGAGGCCGCAGAGTACAATGAAGAACAACATTGTTTCTTAGCCTAATGCAGTACCCGAGTGTCGAGACAGTACCCGGAACAGCACCCGAGAAGTTGCGGAAGTTCGGAGTCCGCTCGGGGCTAGCCCTATGCGCCCTGGGCGCATCCGGAATTCGAATCTGGCGGGCCGACCTCCCGAATTGCCGGTGAACGTTATTATTCCCCCTTACTATCTATCGCCCTATAGAGTTATATCGCCACCGCTTATCCTTTTTATTTTCATAAGTATATATTCTACATTAATAGAGAATGTATATAGAAGATACGTATAAACGTTTGAATAATGAAACGATGATAATAGCGAGGTTTAACCATTCCAAAGACCTTCAATAAAAGGCCTTACCTCGGTTTCAAATGTAGTCCGGAAGGCCTCACCTCGGTCACAAATATAGTCCGAAAGAATTAAAATCTACCCGAATATTCATTTCCTCCATGGATAGTCATACCATGATGTCGAAGGATGAGATATCTCCACCGATAATATGCAACACATATCCGGGTAGATACGAGTAAGTAGCTTGAGCGCGGCATGATTCCGCTTGATCTCGAACAATTTTGATAAATGCTTCTTTCTACTCTGTACTCCCTCTTGAGCTTTGGCTGTATCAATTGTATCCTGCCCCTAGATCTAGTCTACCTCTACGACATTTGCCATCATGTCGACATTCGGCCGTGCGTTCAGAGTTACAACGTAAGTGACTCCACCGCGACAATCCGAACTACAGTGGCTGACATCCTGTGTTTCTAGCTACGGTGAGAGCCATTGCCCCTCGGTAGGATGCATCATCGACGGCTGCCCACCCGGGATGAAACTTACGGAAGCGGATATACAACCACAACTCACTAGAAGAAGGCCTGGCCAGTCAGCTCTTACAACGCCAAGAGACGAAAAAGATCGAGTCCAGATACAGTCAGGAACGGAGTCTGGCATCACGCTGGGAACACCGATTGGGCTCATGGTGAAGAATGAGGACCAAAGACCGCACGATTACAAGGGCGATACTATGGCTGGATTCCCTCGCCCGAGCCACGCAGGTTGGTTAACGTAAAGATCTAAAGATTTCGGTGAGCTTACTGACGCGTATGAGTAGACTACACTTACCAAGAGAAATACGGGGTACGAGCCAGCAGTGGAGGAGGTCGAAGCTCTGCCCGCGAGACTATAGCTCGCGTGGCTTCCGGTGCCATCGCCGAAAAATACCTGTCTCTCGTCCATGGCGTCGAAATTGTTGCTTTTGTCTCATCAGTCGGCAACGAAGAGCTTTTTCCACCCACGTCTACACATCCAACACCATCTACAAATCCTATATTCCTCAAGCTCCTTGACACAATAACCCGCGAAGAAGTCGATCACCCGGATTATCTCCCCGTCCGGTGCCCCAATAAAGAAGCCGCCACCCGCATGTCCGACAAGATCGCAGAATTCAGAGACAAGAAGGACTCAATAGGAGGCACCGTCACCTGCGTAATACGCAATTGCCCTGTTGGCATCGGCGAGCCATGTTTCGATAAGATAGAAGCCTGCCTTGCGCAGGGAATGCTCAGTATACCCGCAACGAAAGGCTTCGAGATCGGTTCTGGATTCGGAGGCTGCGCAGTTCCAGGCTCTCTCAACAATGACGCCTTCGTTTCCTCAGTCCCAGTCGCTCCAAGCCAATCTGGTGTGGATGCTTCGCCCGATGCACCGCCAGAACCCATCACAAATGGGGCTAAACCCCGTTCGAATCGCCTCAAAACAAAGACCAATAACTCCGGAGGAGTGCAAGGTGGTATATCAAATGGAGCCCATATCTACTTCCGAGTGGGCTTTAAACCGCCAGCAACCATTGGACAGGCACAGAATACTGTCGATTTTGAAGGCAAAGAGGGCGTTTTGGAGGCAAAGGGCCGGCACGATCCCTGTGTAGTGCCTCGTGCGGTAGCAATAGTTGAGGCAATGGCTGCATTGGTGGTCATGGACGCGGTTATGACCCAAAGTAGTAGGCAGTCGATGCGGGACGCTCTCCAAGACCGTGGATGAGGATTTGGGGTGTTCCCCTCAAAGTACTTGTATATCGAGTCCGCAGGTATATGAACTTGCACGATGGACATTACCTCTTAATAGTAAATGTCCATTTTCGCACATCATGAAGGGTAGAACAAAGGATAGACGACCTATGTATCTTAGGTATTTACATTTCAACATGTCATATCGACAGCATACACGTCAAAGTGCAGAACCTCCACGGTCCCATCTTAGGGCTGAGACGGTGGTTTTCAACCTCCTCAAAGTGCCATTTCCCTAGAAAAGATTTCTCCTTGATAATGACACTGTCGCAACATGGATCCTCAAATAGCGATGCAAGACTGGCATCAGTCCCTCGGCATCCTGGACGATGTGGGACTACTGTCCTTTCAAAATAACGTCCTAGACAACCCTCCCATTCCAACCCGAGCAGGCCTATACATCTGCCTCAATGCCATGCTTCATGACAGACCATCCTTTGACGACAATACAGTCATAGATTTCCTCAACGTTCGATACAAAGGCGACGTTTCCAGCCTTGCTACGGATTTGATTTTGGCTTCTTTCGATGTATTAGCAAATGCCATGTACCGCAACGAGTCTACCCGATCCATCAATATTTTGAGGTCTTTCCTCGTAAACAAATTACCAGTTTTCCTCCAGCGAAGTTATGCTCCTTTGATCTTTGAGCCTATGACAGTTGAACATTGCATACGGCAGGCTCTCGTACGCGTGGATCCACCCCCCTCTACCTCGTTCGCTCAGATGTTCGATCCACTGGAGAGAAACAGCCTTCTCTCTGAAGCACGTCAAGAGTTCTTATTTGCATGTGCATTGCATCAGTTGATTCCCGAGCGGATCATTGAAGAGATCTTGGGGGATGTCCCTATGCAAAGCCTGCCAGCCTCAGGCAGGTATTCCAAGGAGGACCTTGTGAGTCAATGTACTACGAATTCAGCCAAAATAGATGAGTACATTGGCGAGCTGGAAAACATGGAAGGAAATGCAGGAGAGATTGCTAGCGCGCTCATCGAGATTTTGCACGCTCTTTGTGCCAACAATGATACGATGACCTTGAAGGCTGTCTGCAATGCTTTATGCCGCAGACCGACGGCTCTGGATGTCATCATGCTATTTACAAGTTCTAACCATCTACTACAACCACTCTGTAGTACGCTGGACAAATGGCAAGACCACGAAGACCAAGGCGAGTACCAGCCTGTATACGACGAGTTTGGCAGCATCCTCCTCTTTGTTGTCCTCGTTCAGCACCGTTTCGGCATGCAACCTGACGAGCTTGGTGTCGAAGGCTCGGATTCTTTTGTCCTCAAGTACATCAAACACGGTTCCGTCAGCAGGTCCATTGACGACCTGTCAGAACATGAAAATCAGCTTCTGGGTGGTTGGATCAAGGGTCTCTTCGAGACCGAAGGCATCAGCGACGAGCTGATGTCAATGTGCAAGCCCCAAGAATTTCATTTACTAGTCACTACGCTTTTCGAGCAAAGCATGAAGGCTTGTCAAGCGAACGTCCTTGCCCTCGAAACGCTGCGAGGCGGATTCGAGTATTTGCTTGAACCGTTCTTGCTCCCTTCTCTCATCGCCGGTTTCACATGGTTTACCAACTGCTTATGGGAGACTAACGACGACTCTAAGCACATCGACACTGTTCTGCCCGCGCTCCAAACCCTTCTGAAGCCTCCCTCAATGTCTCACGACTCCTCAACAATCCACAACGCCGTTCTCTCCGTCGTTGCGAAACCCCTGTCCGATTCCCTCAGCCATGTGCAACGACAGTACGCCTCACGCCCAGACATCACTCCTCTCCTTCAAGTCCTCAATGAACACTCGCAGGAGCGCCAAGGAACAACCGCCCTTAACGAACTGGCCTCCTGGTCAACCACCCAAAACGGAGGTCTGTTAGCGGCTCTACGGCAGACGATACGGTCTCTAATCCCATGGAGCGCGACCTCAACAGAAGGTTCACCTCCCTCCTATACCCATCGTCAACTCTCAGACACCCTGCGCATACTAGGCGCTCAATCCGTCCTACGCCTCCTTATCGACGAAGCTACCGAGCAAGCAAATTCAGACGTAGTCCTCGACATAATCACAATCATGATCCTCACAACCTCCCACTCCACCCTCCAGCCCACCACCTCCAAGCGTCAACTCACCCTCCGCGACGTTCTCCAAACAGAGTCCCAATCCGTCGACGAGCTGGCCCGGACGGACGCCCCTCGGGCCAGCACCACCGTTCGGCTCCACCGGCGCGTAGAAGCGTTGGCTGCGCCCAAGGCCGAGGTCGGAGGCACGGAGAATGGCTTCATGGCCGGGGTGGTGCGGAACGGGGAGCCGGCCGCAGACATCGACGATGTGTTGGGCGAGGCGGAGAAGGATATGGCTACGGCGCAGGGGTATCTGGACAGCGGAAATGCGACCTTGTTGGGATTGGCTTGAGCGTCTGGCTCGATCGAAGGGTCTCGTCCCTTAAATAACGGTCTTACGGCGCACGGTCACATTATCGACGACGAAATTACGAGAGCCGACCTCGGCGGGAGCGTTCTACATTTCACGGGGCGAATGTCTACCTCATATATGCCCAGACGGGGCTGAAGTTACCCCTGCTTGCTGCCTTTGCGACTCGAGTAGGATCTCGGATGTTTCTCGAGCGGATACAACCCTCAATCTTTATTCTGTTTTCTCAGAGGCAGATATCCAGCCCGCAATAGGAAACCCCGTCCATCTACACTGTTATGCTATCATGTCGTGTCCAAACACTCAACCGTTCGTAGCCAACATCTTGTTTCCATCCATTCATTCAAAAGCTGGCCTGCCCGTACATTCATTCATTCATCCTCAGACCCAGTCCATAATGACCGCATGTTCTATCCCATCCTCCCCTCCCCTCCCCTCCCCTCCCCTCCTGTCTCCAACCAAAGAAGTTCGCCAATTCGAAGGCTCAAAGCAGTCCACTCGCTCACTCACTCACTCACTCAACTCAACTCAACTCAACTCACTCCTCAAACCTGGCAATTCGCCAAACTTCTACACGCATCGATGCCAAATGATGAAAGATCGGAACGCCAGACTGTGAAACCGACAAGACGACTTGCGGTTGGTTAGTTGTGCATGCGTTTCTGAAGGAGCCAAATCCGCTCGGTCAAGAAAGCTTTGAAGACATGATTGGAAGTTGATATTGGGATTTTTCTTCTTTCGTCTTATCTAAACGTGAACGTGTACAGTACATGCATAACTGGCAGACTCCCAAATCCATCCCTTCCACCGCACACCGCCCTTTTCTGCAGACCGGATGACCCATCAGCCACCAAGCCCGCGCCGGCAACGTTCCAATCCAAGGCCCCAAGGTGAACAAACATGCAAGGATACAGTACAAGGCAGGACGGTGGGGGTCTAGAAGAAAGCAGATAGGAGGAGTGGTTGAGCTTGCTCGTTACCCCTCAAGGGAGGATTTAAGCCCCTGCGCCACGACAAGGCCGAGCTCGTGCAGGAGAAAAAATGGTGGTAGTAGTATGCATCAACCGGCGGCAGTGTAAGGCCGGCGACGCAAGATGCGCAGATCAGAGGCATTGCCTATAGCGATCTTTTGCAAAGGGTTTTCCAAAAATTTGTTTTTTCGTCTGTTCCACGGTAGACGAGACGACGATCATGAAGCATGAGGCATGAAGGCACAAGTGCCAGGCACTGTTTGTGGAACTCTCGGTGTCGACCGGCGGTAGTGTAAGACCGGTGACGGAGAGATGATGGTTCAAAAAAGTAGTGTTTGCGTCTTCCCAAGCGCAGATGAGGATCAATAAAGATACAAGAAGTAATGGTGGGAAGCCTCGGTGCCAACCAGCTGTAGTGTAAGGCCGGCGGCGAGAGGGATTGTTCAAAAAAGTTGGGGTTTGCCGCTTTCACGGTCAGCAAGATGATGATCATGATGCATAAAGGTAGAAGTGCTAAGCACAGCGAAAGCCTCGGTGCCAACCAGCTGTAGTGTAAGGCCGGCGGCGAGAGGGAGTGTTCAAAAAAGTAGGGTTTGCGTATTCCCAAGCGCAGATGAGGATCAACAAAGATAGAAGTAGTAATGATGGGAAGTCTCCGTGTTACCGGCGGCAGTGTAAGGCCGGCGACGAGAGAAGTGGTTTCCAAAAAATGCGGCGCCGTTGCATGCGGCAATAAGAAGTGGATCAAGAGTATGTCAGGGAGCTTGAGGCCCATGCAAACTCCGTGTCAACCAGCGGTAGTGTAAGGCCGGTGACTTGGAGCCATATGTACCGAGATTGGCACAAGACCACTTGCGTGGAAGTTGGCACAGGAGGAGGATCAGAGAGCACAACGTACCTGAGAACAAATAAGGCGACAACTCAAGATAAAAGCTAGGTGATGGATGAAGAGAAGAGGTCAACTAGTGCTTTTCGAGATGTGGGTGAGGGTGAGGACTTACCGGGCAATGGGCCCTTCCGGACAGAAGCTGTAGAGCTGTAAGTGATCAGAAGACAAAACGCGCGAGTAGTTATATGGTAATGGTAAGATGATGGAGACACGACCACGTTGACTTCACTGCTTTTTTTTAGGGGTTTTGTGTTCCTTGAAAAGAAACGTTTTCCTGATTTTTTGACGACCAATAAGTCTCTTTTTCTTCTGTTGCGATATTGCTGGTGTGAAAAGCAGCATGCACATAAATAGTTAGATAGTGGGGAGAGGTAGTCAGTATCCGTCGTTGACCTGGATCCTTGAGTTGCGGAGCTGACCAGTCGGCTTCGAAGGTTGCTTGTCAAGGGTCGAAGTCGCCAGATCACTCGGAAATGGTCGTAAAGGTCGGCGCCGTCCTGCACAGATTGCGGAGTCAGCATTACTCATACGAGGTAGCTAATGGAATTGCGTGACAGGGCTCGAGAGTAGAAAGGTCCTCTTACCATTCTTCGTAGTTGTCCATGTAGAGATCCTTCGTCCTGCGGCGACATCCGGGATTTAGGCAGTCGGAGTGGTCGAAGTTCGATGAGTCGCTACCCCAGACCGTCGTATACTCGTAAGGATTCTCATCACTCAAGGGTCGCCACGCAAGGAGTTGGCCCATTATGCGTGGCGGACGAGGGTGAACGTGATCCTTCTTGTCGATCCATCTGGGGTTTTCGATCACCGTAGGGTTGTCGTCGAAGGTAACCGGCTTCCGATTGAGGCGTCGAAACCATTGGCGGTGGGCTTTGATTCTCTCGTATATCGGTTCCACTTCGGCGCGGAACTCGTTGATGTCGAAGGCGAAGGCTTCACGGACGATGGCGGCAATGGACTTGTCGGGGGATGCCGGGGTGACCACTTGCTGAGGACGGGAAGACAACGATGACGAAGGTGCTGGACGGTTGTTCGATGTCGAAGGGTATCGAACGGCTTGACGGGAACCGGTCGCGGCAGTGCGTCGCTTTGGCAAGACGATCGGAGGAGCGGGAATGGACATGGAGGTATCCGACGTCGGAGAGTGTCGGATGGGGATTGAAGAGGGTTGTCGCGAGGCTTGGAAAGGGCGACGAAGAGCTTGGCGAAGGTCGACCGCTTGTGACTTGATCCATTGGGCAGTCTTGGACTTTGACTTGCTGACTTTGGCGGCGATGGATTCGGAGCGTTGACTGAGCCAGGGGCGGTCGCGAGATGCGCGGGCAGTGGCGCGAGCTGCGAGGGTCGTTTGGCGAAGGCCAGACTCAGGAACAGGAGTCTGACGGCCGCCGACGATCGAGCGTTTCGAGGAGGAGAAGGACGAAACCGTTGATATGTTTTGAGAGCGACACACACGAGCTGTGACGCGGGCGATCGCAGATTTCGGGAGACTTGACAAAGTGGAGGAAGGTACCGTCGTGGAGCAAGCCACTGGAGCAGGCTTGACGACGAGAGCAGGTACGATCCACGGTCGCGGTCGAGATACACGAGCTATCTGACGGGCGATGATTGACGAAGATAGAGATGAGAATGTTGTAGACATTGTGTGTGTGATGTGATGATATGTATGATGTGTTCCAGAGGCGGAGTGAAGAAGAAAGGAAAAAAGAAAACAGAAAACTTTGGGGGGAAACCCTCTTTAAATACCCATTGCCAAGCACTGGCAAGCTAGAAAATCGAAAGTTTGGTACGAGGCAGCAGTGAGCAAGTTTCTGTAATCATACTTGGCAAGTTGGTGGATGGACCGCCGGCTTCCCTTGTAAGAGTTGATGCTTGGCAGCTATGAACTGTGGAAACACCAGATAATAAACGGGAAACGGGAAACGGAGACGGGAAACGGGAAACGCGTATATAATTTATAGGATTGTACGTGCTTAGCAAGTGAGCGTTTGGAGATAAGTCGTACGATTGCAAGTGCCCAAAGACATGAAGCAGAGAGTGCCAAGGATTCTGAATGCTTAGGACGAAGAATCATCACTCAGCACTCAAGAAGAGTGCTACCTAGCTTGAAAGATAGATGCCTATAGTGGAATGAATCAAGTCACACGTAAGAAAAGGATCGATACTCCGATCGGGGTAATGACAACAGGGGCTCAAGCATTTCTCGTGGACTCCTTTCAAACACCAACAGGGACCCCAATTGGCGTCCTTAGTGAAACATAAAGAAGTAGCTTTGAGATCACTAACTTCTTGACCAGTGAGCCATCTCTGGGGCCTTACCTTAGTCCCTGTACATGATAGCGATTTGCCCCTATCCCTGGGCCTCGTCACATGATCAAGAGCAGGATGAAATCTCATCAAGATCATGAACGTCACGCATAGACGATCATTACCCGGTGAAACCTAGGTACTCTTTCGATCATAACCGAGAGGGTCTACGAGTAGAGGGACCGGGTGTATGGCAATTGTTTGATCTGTCTATTTCCATAGACAATGCCACACAAACCGCTCCTCCGCTCGATGATGGGCATTTCCAAGCGTTATTGATAAGAACCTGCAAATGTCCTCTCGTCCTTCGTACAGAGCAGTCTTGCCAATCCGATCACTCCACTGCAGTCGTTCAAATCCGAGTCGTACCGATGGGAAAGTAGGGCGAGAGTGAGAATGAGCTCTGCATAGGCGAGGCTAAGAAAATTGGAAAGAAGGGGGATTTCTGGGGTCCATATTCTGGAGAAAATGGATGTGCTGACTTCATACTTGGACCTATCCTCGGTCCCTGCGAGAAGCTGGCAATATTCCACCATCGTATCAGCTGTCAGGCATTGAAAGGCTGGACTAAGCTCTATGTTGATATTCTATACGAAATGTCAGCGGTTCGTAGCCTTGTAGGGACGCTGCTCACCTAAATCTCTATTTAGTATAGATGGTTTTAGACCTACGTTACAGTAGCTGGTTCCCTGTTCAAGTTTATAGCCTAAATTTCCAAACTAAGGCCTTTAAATCTTGAGAGACTACCCCTAAGCACTCTCAGCCTCACTGCCCAGCTCCTCGTCAACCACGTTGCTTCCCGCTCTGCCCTCACGCTCATCTTCATCCTCATCACTACCGGATCCACTGCCCTCGCTCTCACCCTCGCTACCGGGATCAAAGTTTTCATCATCCTCCTCTTCATCTTCAAGGTCTTCCGCCTCTCTCGTTGCTTTCTCGAGCTCCCCTTCTTCTTGATCGACACCCTCCTGCTTCGTCTCATTCCCCTTGAGCCCGTTGACGTTCAACTTCTTGGCCCGCCGCTGCTCAGCCATGCTTGCATCCTGCAGCTCGTGACGCTTCACGTAGTCGTCTATACCAGCGAAGTCGGCCTGGTCAATCATGGAGAATTCGAATTCTTGAGGCTCGGCATCCGTGGCGGCGCGAGCAGCAATGTTGAGGTTGAAGGTGCGCTGTAAAACCGAGGTGTAAGACACAGAGTCAACGCTATCGAATGAGAAGAACTCTAAAGGCTTCTTGAAGCCCCAGAATATGCCGTTGGCCAGGAGAAATAGAAAGCCATCTTTGGAACCTCGAAAGGCTTTGATGTGGTATGCTGGTTCCCCCCTTCGGTGTGCTTGTACCACCTGACTCGCAAATTCTTGCTTATCCGGTTCTATGACCCGCTTCTTGTAGGGTTTCAGAGCTTCGTTGAGAACGGTGATCAGAAGCGTGCGGCATGTCTCGCCCGGAGAAGTCGTCAAACCTACAAAGGTACCGTCCTTAGGCACGCTATCCGGAACCGTCCAGACGATTTGATCAGGGGCAAGTCCATCCGCAGTGGTTGAGAAGATGCAAAAGTTGTATTGTGCTTGGGCCTTTTCAGGGACTGGTAGACAAACGATGTCCCGAACCCACTCCCAACTGACACCGAATTCAGAAGTCCCGGATGCATTGATTGCATGCAATCCCGAGGAGGCTGATTTGTTGATACTCAGATGCAGCTTCTTCCGCTGAGGGATTGAGAAAGACACGTCGGTAACCTTGCAAACGTTTTTCTTGTCCCATCCCCCAGTGTCAATTGGCCGGTGTTCCAATTTTCTCTTCTTGAACGGTTGCTCATCCTGGCCCTTGAACTGTTCCTGGATGGAAGCATTCTGTACATGCTTAATGTAGTGGGCAATGTCTCCGAAGAGGCTCTCCTGCTCAGGGGCTTTGGCTGTTTAAACAATAGTCAGCATGGTGGGCCAATTGAAGGAGTGATCTTACCAATGGCGCCAAGTACCCTTTGGCGGAGATCGGGCCTCTGGGCGAAGGCTTCATCGAATATGTGCTTTGAAGGCATCGTCACAGCCGCAATGCAAGCGTTGGTGGTGGGAGTTGGAAATGCAAGCAGAATAAAGGCGCTCGGGGGATCGCGTTTGCGCGCCACCAGCGACCAATGGAAAATTTTATAAAAATTTTTTTCGAAAATAAGCGGCGGCCCAATATTTTTATTTTTCAAAATAATTATAAAAATCATTATAAAAAAACCTTGCTGCTGATCTCCCTTGGGCCCTCCGGTCAGTGCGGCTTCTGACGAGGCAAAGCAGCTCGATTGCAACAACAACGTCAACAAGTTAACAACCTTCTGACCTCCTGACCTTCTGTCTTTCTGTCTTTTCTGTCCTTCTTTCCTGCGCTTCCAGAGAATCCACCGATATTCTACTCAGCGCAAAATCATTGCTCGACACAAGCAGTCGCTACGAGCACCTCCGTACCCGTTGTTCGATCTGGAGCTTGCAGATTGACGACCCGTTCGACAAGGCAGCTTGTATTCTGTAATCTCTACATCGTCTCACTTTGACACTACGGCTATACAGTTTCAGTAGGCAGCCAGGAAAAGTGGTAAAGAATGGTAAACATGTTTGTGGCTTGCTTCAAGAAGCTTGGTATCCGCTAGAAGGTCTGGATTGGGGAAAGTATCAGATCATGTCATGCACGATCTATGCACAAGATTCGGTGCTCCTCGGCATCTAAACTCCAGACCCGTCTCGACCCAGCAAAAAAAACAAGCTAGACATCGATTTGTAGGGAGAGCGGAAAGATGCAAAGCTGGTGCCGGATGAACTGCCGAGACCAGCCATGAATACTCGTACAGTACTTGGCCAAGTTGACAGTGGTTATCCGCAATTGCTGTTTCATTTGCTTGTCTTGAGCGGTTATCAGAGGGGCACTAAATGGCTGGGTGGTGGGTAGCAGCAAACTCGATTGCCGTAAGTCACAATAAGACTTATATTTACCTCCTGCAAAATTGAACATCTGAACGTTGTCCCACTATAACCTGATACCTAAAGTAATCTCGAAGAAGAATTATATATCTTGGGTGACCGGAGCGTTGCGCGCCAGCCAGCGCTTAGCACTCACACCTTCCTGATCCATCCTGACATTCACTATCCTCTCTGTTTCGTGTGGTAGCCACTCCACCCTTCACTCCTTTCTATACTACCTGAATCGTATTGTATTAATAAATTGTCTTTTTAAGTGCCAGGCCCTGTTGAACGTCTCTCAATCTGCCGAGATTGCTTCCTTGCAAGCCAACCCTAATACCGTTTCAATCATCTAATGTCCTATGAGGTAAATGCAGTACCGCTTCAATCCAAAGCAGTCGTTGCTCATTGGACCCGGCAGCTACTCTTCTCATGTCTTCAATTCTCGTTACATACGATGGGGACTTGATCTCGCATTCATATGATGCTGGCTTCATTGTTCTATCGTACCTTGTCAGTCTGGCAGGATGCTGGACCTCATTAGAGCTTCTCCAAAGGAGAACGGGAACTCGGGGATATTACAACTGGTACGTCTACATCGCTCCATTTTGTTCGTTGGGCATCCTTTGCCTCTTCTGTGACGGACTCCAACTTGGTTCTAGGTACCTCTTGCTTGCAGCCGCCTGTACTATGGGGGCAGTAGCTATCTGGTCCATGCACTTCATTGGCAATCGAGCAATTGTTATGGCCAATGGTAAACCAGATAATCAGATCCAATACAGCCCGGGCTTCACTGCTGGTTCCTTCTTCCTACCAGTCTGCGTCGTCGGTATAGCTTTCTACTTCTTCAGCGTCTCCGAGAAAGTGAGCATACTAGGAACCATGGTGGGAGGACTTCTGGTCGGTTCGGCTGTGTGTGGAATGCATTACATGGGTCAGAAAGGCATCGCCAATTACACCCCGTCCTACTCATGGAGACATGTCTTCGGGTCTGCCATCATTGCTGTGGCTGCAGATACTGTTGCTCTCGGGGTCTTCTTCTACTTTAGATCAACTTGGACAAACAGTTGGTGGAAACGCATGTCTTGTGCGTCCCTACTAGCAGTGTCGGTGTCTGGGATGCACTGGGTAGCCACTGTGGGCACAGCATACCGAATGAGGGCAGACATGATGCAGAACACGAGCGGGCTCTCGAGGGAAGCCACAGTTGTAGTGGTGATCTGTTTGGTGCGACCACTCCACACCTGTCTCATGGTCCGTTGATTTTTTTAATAGTCCTCAGTCTATCGGCTGTTGCCTTATGCTCGTCATATTCTCCCTGATAGGTCAACGATCAAGACAGCGGTCAGCGGACAGAGCGCAGCAAGTCGTGTTGGCATGCGCGACATTTGACCCTGAAGGGCGACTCATGGTCACACCAGAAGGCTTATTGCCCTGTTGCAAGATCACCGGTTCATACCACGAACGGGTAGGCAGTAAGCAAGTTTATTGAAGAACCCAGCTAACAGTACCCGAAGTCTTTCGAGGAAGTTTTCGATATGGATCATCCAGTCTTTTGCTGGATCTATCGGGCGTCACGTTGCTGGTATGGAGTATCGGATCTTCTTCCAGGCATGCGCTCACGTCTGCGCGACGCGAAGCCTTTCAAGCATTCGCGGTACCGCCGTAGGGCAGGAAGCGTGGATGACAGCACAGGAGATTACTCTACGCTTTTCAAACAGCTGTTCTGCGTTGCTGCAAAAGACCTTGCTGACATTGTTCAGCTGCCGCTAGAAGATGTCGGAGTCTTGGATGGGACTATCATGAACACCGGTACACTCAGCAAATCCGCGAGATTGAAGCTCTGGCAAGGACTACCAACGCGGCATAATCAGCTTGACGACGCCGAGAAAGGCCGAATGCCCATGATCTTTGGACGTGGACAATTGCTTTTCCTTGTTCGTAGAGCAAGTCGCTCCCAGGCATCGCACCTACAATCCACTGGTCATCGGTTTGCTACTATCTCAAACGTCATCGAAGTTCTTGCACGAAGTATGGAAGTTACGAAAGCGGAACTGCTTCCTCAGCTTAAACGCATGCGAGATCAGTCGGAAGCTGAGCGGCTTCTGGAGCCGGGTGTACATCTGGGCTGCTTCGCACTGCGCCCGCTCTTCCATAGGGGTTTCGACGTCCTTGTTCGCAAAGATGCCGGTAATCTGATGCCCACCTCCAGCTTGACAAAGTCGAAGCTCGAGCAATGGCAAATCGACGTACTCCAACGAATGGATAACTGGACGGTTGCAACGTGTTGTGAGAGACTTCGGAGAGGATCATTATTCGCAGACCCAAAGCAGCAACAATTTTCCAGAGAGCTGTTGGAAAGTCTTACGGTCCTCGCCGGCAGGGTAGACAGCGCTTTCTTCGAGGAGGCGCGACTTGTAGCAACACCTCTCCGAGCACCTTGTGATGTCTCAAAAGGCAATTCGTCATCGCAAGAAGCATTCGTGGTCGCCTTTAGGGTCATTACAGATGCGTATCAATCCAGCTCACTGAACAACCGATACGAGTTCGCTTCGCTGAGGTTCTTCCTCTCCCAGCAGCATGCACACCGGGATAGTGCGGATAACGCAGTGTTTGCCCGCAGGATACACAGGGAATTTGCCGCAATTGCAAGCCGCGAAGACTGTGATAACAATTCATTAAGATGCCCACGCGCCTCTTACCATCCCTCCTCGGATCCACCCTGTGGAAACAAGCGAAGCAGGACACCATCGCCTAATAGAAACAAGAGATGGACGTCTCGAATTCGCGCGAATGGCAACAAGGTAAATGACGACAGCTCCTCAGAGAAGAACCTCGTGAACGGGAGTCCAAAGGCGAGTGCGCGTGCCTTTGGTGGAATTCACGTAGCAAACGAGATCGATATCGACGTCAGAGAAGTCACAAGAAACAGCCACACCCCGGATGTGGAGATGAGCAGCCTCGGATGCTATGCTGAAGCTGGCGTGGGGGATATCGAGGGAGAATCTTTTGCCGACGAGCTGGCAGCGTTGACAACGGACGAGCGAAGAAAGCAACGCACGACAGGATTTTAATTTGCCAGTGTTCGCAACATTGCTCGGCGCTCTTGTGCTATAGATTGCGGGATTGCTGAATGTGCTATGATGTTTTTGTAGAACAGGGGTTGCATAGCTGCGCTCACGGTGAGATTACGTCTGCAAGGCCCGAAAGTTGGGTTGTTACACGGCGTATAGTGATACCAGTGTACAAATAGAAAGCAAAAAATTGGCTCCTACTTTGAAATTTCCATGTACTGCCGTTCACGGTGACGACATGTCAGTGGTCCGGAAAGCGTGCTGATGTATCTTTCCCTCCGTTTCCCCAGCGAGCAATCACAGTTTTGATACACTCTTACAATGCCCTCCGCCTCCTCCCTCCCTCAAGTATCCCACCTCGCAACTCTCGAACCCTCCTCCCCCTCCCGCGCCTGGCTCACCGCCGCACACCCCACCCTCCCCCTCCTTGCCACCTGCTCCTCGGATAAGACCGTCCGCATCTACTCTCTCACCTCCTTCACACTCCTCTCAACCATAACGGGCGGCCACAAACGCAGCATACGAACATGTGCTTGGAAGCCGAATCTCAAAGGCGAGTCGGTGCTGGCTACGGGCAGCTTCGACGCGTCAGTGGGGATATGGAGACGTTACGATAATGACATGAACCCCAAGCCCAAGGATGTTCTGTCGGGCCTGGACTTCGATGCTCGGGATAAGGCCATCGCCAGTGGACAGATGGGCGATGAGCATGCAGAAGAGGATGAAGAAGATGATGATGAGTGGCGTTTCGCCATCGTCCTCGACGGGCACGAATCCGAAGTCAAATCCGTCGCGTGGTCTTCCGGGGGTAATTTACTGGCTACGTGCTCGAGAGATAAGAGCGTTTGGATCTGGGAGGAAGTTGGGGACGATGACTACGAAACTATCGCCGTGATGCAGGAACATGAGGGCGATGTCAAGTGTGTGGCGTGGCATCCGGAGGAGGAGCTGTTGGCGAGTGCGAGTTATGATGATGATGTTCGGTTGTGGAGGGAGGATGTGGATGATTGGGGCTGCTGTGGGGTGTTGAGGGGCCATGGGAGTACGGTTTGGTGTGTGGGTTGGGAGGGGGTGGTGCCTCGGGTCTTGGGGAATGTTGAGGACGGGCAGAAGGATACAAAAGAGAGGTGGGTGAAGAGGCGGGAAGCGTCAGGGCCGAGGTTGATGAGTTGTTCGGATGATCTGTCAATACGCGTGTGGAGGAGACGACCGAAGGAGAAGGTGCAGCAGTCCAGGCTGAGTATCATACGGAGCGGCACATCGGAGGAGGATTGGGTTGAGGAGGGGCAACTGCCGAAAGCGCATAGTAGGCCCATCTACGCGATCGCCTGGAGTAAGAGTGGGAGGGTGGTGAGCACCGGAGGAGACGGGGCTGTTGTTATCTACGAAGAGAGGTGGAAGAAGGCCGGCGGGAACGCAGAGTCTAAGGTTACAGAGGCTCATGAGGGCGGAATGGGAGGGGCAGAAGTAATCGGAGAGTCCAAATTGGATGGGGCAGAGCCAATGGAAGAGGTCACAAACGACACTGGATCGACATCCGAAGCAGACGGGCAACAAGGGAAGCAAGCCGAGATGGAAGAGACACCGGATGCTACGGAGTGGGTTGTCATTGCGCAGATTGAAGGTGCTCATGGAGTGTTCGAAGTCAACCACGTAGCATGGGCCCCAAGAAGAGACAAGAATGGAGGAAGCAACGTCGAGCAAGAAGAGTTGATTGTCACCACTGGAGATGATGGGACGGTCAAAGTATGGACGTTGGATGTGTGAAGACGGCCCGGTCTAGGGAAGCCATCCGACCAATAACGCTCGGTCATCAGCAACAGCTTGAGAACAGCGACCGGCAACGGTTGCGAGTCTAGGCCCAAGATGACGCCAGAGAGAGAGACTTCGTCTTACGATTTACAGAGACGCCAGGCTTGATACTGTGCCAGACAAGCTGACAGTATTCTGGCCCCGCGGACGTGGGGACACTTTTCGCCCAACCCAACTCCCATTCGCGCTCTCGTCCAGTCTCAGTTGGATGCTTCATAGATGCATAGGGAAGTAGAAATCGGGCTGAGGAGCGATACGCCGCCTCTCACTTTCTGGCTCTTCGATTCTCGCTCTTACAATCACACTCGCACTCCTCATGCTACAATTGTTCTAAACTCTTCTTCTCTCCACAAAAGGATCACTTATGATGTAGATTTAAGTCGCTTATAATTATTTTTGTCAGTCCGACTACGTCCCGCTTCGAATTATCAAGGTACTTTTCGCAGACAAAGTGACTCCCCATCAATCCACAATTACTCTCTACGACATCCGACATCCTTCCCCCATCCCCGAAAGCTCATCGTCTCAAACATCCCAGCTATTCCTCTGACCGTCAATCTCCTGCCATGATTTCCATCTCCAACATCTCGACCATCCCAGCCAACCTTCTCAACAAACGTCTCCACCTAACAGGACAACAGCCATCTCCAAATCAATCCAGCACGATGACGAAATCTCAAGACCTCTCCTATTCCGACACGGCTCTCGAAGCAACGAGAACCACGGACCGGAACCCGAACGCGTCAGAGCCGTCCCCCACTGCCACGACCCCCCCCCCCCCCTTTGAATCACGCCGCCTCATTCCATCCACCGGCGCAGCCTTTTTGAACACCCGAATCCCTTCAAGGAAGCCATCTACCCGGCACTCCTACGCCGGTCAGAAAGATCCCCCTTCTTCTTCTTCTCCGCCGCTGCTGCTGCTGGGTAATAACCATGTCCGTACCGAAGTCGTCGACGTATCCGACTCACCCACCAGGACGTCCGCTTCGATGGTCTTGGGCATACCCGTCTTATGCAACGCGACGTGGGAGGGACTACGGTGGCATCGCTTAACTGGTCATAGCCGTGTGGCATCCACACCCTGATCGTCCGACAGATGTTTGGAAGCTACGTGGTGTATCTCTGCTGCTGCAAGTCTTACTCTTTTTTCTTTTTTTTTTCGCTGACGACACTATGGTGGCGTGGACTTTTCATGGCACAGTTCTTGGCCTACTCTAATGACCGCGCGTGACGGTAATTGGCCCGTGCGTCCTCGGTTGGTGATATGACGATCTGACTTACCAGCGTGGAAGGTGGGAGTTGGCTCTTTTGATGGAAAGGTGCGGAGACAAACTCGACGCGGTGACCGGTTGGGGGAGGGGTCGGTTGAGCCCGGGAGTATGGGGACATTTCGAGCGGTAGGGTCGCCCTATTTTTGAGAGCCGGGGTCCGGATGAGGGCGTGGGAAAGCGGCGTTACGTGTACATACATGGAGGATGCAGGGGATTTTCCGGAGGGGTTGTGACCTTGTCGGGGCACTACACTTGTCGGGATCGTTTGGGCGGTTGATGTGTTGACGCCCTTTTTTTTGTTTGATTTCTAGTGGAAGTCTACAACCTTGGAATGGCAATGATGTCAATACGGTGGATTCGGGTAGATATAGCTAGAGGTGGTGGCTGGATTTCCCTGGGTTAGGGTGCTGCGGGACTCCTGCTCGTCAGCTTCGGGCCAACCCTGACGGAGGTAGGTGCAGTTCTGTCGTCTTTAGGTGCCATGATCAGAGCTAGAATTCGACCTCGACGGTGACCGCAGTGCGGGATGACGGAGTTCAAACTTGCGCCGAGCAAGAAGGGATGTGTCCCCGTCTTACGACAGGAGTAATTACCTATATCAGCTCTAGGACAACTCTGCTCATGATTACATAGCTGGGTGTTGGAATTCAGCATCTCAGCCCTATTGTGCTTGGCAACAACTATAAGTAGCACACAAACTCCATAGAAAAACAACAAGCCGTCATCAACTTCAACGCTGGGTAAACATGATACAGCTGGGTGGAATGGGAATTGAGCATCAAGCGTCTGTCATAGGATCGCCCCGCCCTCAAACGGAGTCATCAGAAAACTTCCTCTCGTGAACCTCAAAAATCTCCTCTCGACTCTCCGTTCGTCCCTCTGCACTCTTGTTGCTCAAGCTATTCAGCATTTGCGAATACCAGCCCTGCTGCTTCCTGCCCCTGCCCTCCCGGTCCGGACTCGCGTCGCCATTCCTGGCATCATCAACCGCGACGACGACACTTCCGCCGTTTTTGTCACCCGAGGAGGGCGAACGTTCGCTGTTGCCACTGCCGCTGCTGAGGAGAAGCAGGTATTGACGCACGCGGCGGAACAGTGGCGGCAAGGTAGGAAGGCAGGCGCAGACTATGCCGACTTTGACCTCTACTTGGATCCAGAGACCGGCGGGGACGACGGACCACGTGATGTCGGTGAGATCCAACTCTACAAGGAAAGGGATGCGGACCGCTCCTGCTACGCATACGCTGTGAGAAGAGTGGCGTTAGTTCCGGGCGCTGCGGTTCATCAGCGGGGGCATGGGGCGCGTCACTTACAGAGCACCGGCTAGAAAGAGTCCGATGAGACTTAGGCGTTGTGCCAACGATTTTTTCAAGCCCCAAAGTGGAGGGATTGGTATCAAGAAGATGATGACGTCCATGAGCAGGCTGACGCCCGTGATTAAATAACTCGCTAGGTTCTCGTCGATGCATCTACCGTGAGGGATAGCTTTGTCCCAGAAGTAGGCCAGAGGTCGGCAGGAGACCATGACGGAGACAAATTGAGCGACAAACCAGGCTAGGTTGAAACATCCGGCGAGAATCAGAGTGAAAGCCATCGGGCGTCCCGTAAAGAGCCGGCGATAGAATAGGAGGATGGACATCTTCAGTCCCGTCATTGAGAAAGCGAAGAGGACTTGCGTGATCCAGAAGTTCTGGAGAACATCAGTCTTCAGAACCTCTCCCCAAGACTTGGGGAAGCGTCTGGATAGCAGACCTTGAGAAACCCCGTCATGTGCGAAGCACCAAGTGTCACGATATGCTTCCCCATGCCGTTAACTACTCCTGATCATCGAACAAGCGTGAGTCTTCTGGTCCCACATACCCGTTCCAATGGTACTCAAGGAACTCGGGAACATGAAACTCACCGCTCAAGATGTTCGCTGTTTCACCTAGGGTGACCAACTGCAATGAAATTAGTCGGATTGGCTCGTTGAGATTTTTTTTGGAAACGAACCATGACGAAGAAAATCAGATAATCACTACACATTGGTTTGAAGTTAGCATTGCCGATAGAAAATGCTCAGTCGCCCCAAAGATACCCCGAGAAGCATGATAGGGCCATATACTCCTCAAAATGTCTTTGGACTAGGGATTCGCTACTGAAGGGGGACAACGAGTCAGGAAAGACGTACTCCCACCAAAACTTGACATGTCCGATCTTCCTGGAGACAATGCGCAGAGCTACCAAGACGAGTGCCAGCAGAGTAATGACGACCAAAACTGCAATGACTGTGGCCTCTCGGCTTTCGTCTAGGACGGGACAGAGCTCCTTGGCGAGACTTTGCGTTGCTGTTGAAGATTTATGAGCATATTGAAATCACTCTCACACTTAGATCACGGGAAAAATACTGGGGACCGGGCAAGGTTCACGGCTAGGAAAAACAAGCACTCACTGAGCATATCAGCTGCAGTGCAGTTTGTTGTGATGCCAGCCAGCAGCTCGAGACGAAATATCTTGTCTTCGCAGAAACACTTTGGATCAGAAGGACACCCGCTGGCAATCATGCCCTTGATTGCATCCGGTTGCTTTAAGGTCAGTAGGTTAGCTGGGAAATTATCGTCACTGAGTGCTTGCTGGTAAACGCACAATGCACGAGGGCCATGTGAGGACATATTGCGCAGCTAATTTGATGAGTTCCGGAGGAGGAGAAGCCATGTTGCTATCCTTCAACGATGAAAAGCTTCGATGGAGCCTTTCATATGGGAGGGCGAAGAAGATGGGTACAGAGGTGCGAAGATGCCGGGCAGGAGTTGATTGAATATATAGTCAAAGGGGCCATGAAAAGTCCTACGAGGCCGTGCGCAGTTGGTTGACTAGTTGTCAAAGGGGCCATAACCTCCTACGAGGCCGTGCACAGTTCAGATAGCAGACAAAAGAAGTAAGCATGAGCAAGCGGTGCATTTAGAGGAAAGTCTCGAACCGAAGCCGATGTCGAGGTCGAGCCGGGGAACGCTGCCCGATCATGGAACGTATGACACTAAGAACAATGTGGGGAACCACTAAAGTAGAGCCCGGTAGCCACGCTAATTCTCCGCATTATATACCTACCTTACCTTAATTCTCCGAATAAGTCTAGGCCAGGCGCCGTGCACAGGGGCGTTGGGAGAATTTTTAAAAATTTTTTCGTCACAGGGGCGTTGGGAGAGGCCGTGAGCTCTAGATTGTTAGGAGAATGATCCACTGCTCTAGGTAGGTAGTGCATAAAGTAGATTCTACCCGATATACTTGGCATGAGCATTTCCATTGTCGTCGGTGCCGATAATAATGGTGTCGAAAAGGATGCGCAGAGGCGTGATGCCACCATGTTCCGGGAGTACTTTAGGCACAGTGTGGGATCTTGCCTGCATCGCGGCCCTTGTTTTCTACTCGTAGCGTGATGGAGCAGTTGGTTGGCGGCGGTGGTGGCGGTGGTGGCGGTGGTGAACTATATGCCAGGCACAAGCGCTGCGTTTTGACTGGTGCGGTACCTACCTTAGCTTCCGTTAGATACGCTGAAGATCGTACTAAGGTAAGCAGGCTAAGGTAGTCTGAATAATCAGAGATGATTGATAGATTCAGATTCGGATTCAGAGCTGCCACCCGCGATATGGAAAGAAGTGGTGGTAGTGTGGGAAAGGATCGAACAGTGTCTTCCAGTTCCAGCTGAGAGCTTTTTGATGTGAAAAATTGCCCTCGAGTGACATACTCTTCCTGCAGGGTTTCACCCTTAGTAAAGGATTTGCACGCCAAATCATCGATGGATGGTTCCGGCAGAGCGGACTAGAAAGCATCTCGCCCCATTTCTCAGTGCTTGTTCATTGGGACTGCTGCGGGAGACGGTCCGGGGTCAGTCACTCCCAATTGAATGGTATTACCGTTTATTCATCACGCCCAACTTTTCAAACATCACCCTTGGTACCTTCAGTGCCCGACTTGTTCCACAGACATGACATCAACCACTAAAGTATCGGGTTTGACGCTGGATCGATACGATCAAGTCGTCGCTTCGTCGCAAAGATCCATCAACAGCGTTCTGAAACACAATTACGGGCTGCAAATGTGGAAGGCGAAGATAGGAAAGGCGTTCCCACGGCTCTCAGCTTTATCCCATCTCCTAAGGTTTCCGACTCCGCTCCTGGATATTTACTACCAAGCAAAAATTCGAGCTCATTCAATCGAGTCTTTTGAGATTTCAATATAAAAATCTTTACCATCAATTCCGAATGCGCGTTAACGATGCATCTCCTAGCGCTGCGGGAAATTCGCTTCTTCAACCTTTCGGAAAGCCGCGTCAAAAAAACCATATCAAGATTATTGATGTTCTAGCCGTCAAAGTCACCCCACATCTTTTGCTCTTAGCACGGGGTTGTACGGGGAATCGCATTGGGGATGGAGCCGCAAGAGTGACCCGTAATAAGCCAGGCTTCTGCGTTTACTCGTATATCCATGAGCAAGTTGGCCGTCTAAATTCTCCGCCAATCGTATGTTTGCCCAAAGTTTCAAATGTCCCTTCATTACGAAACCGCTTATACTAATCTTCGAATAGCTACTACCGTTCCTATGATTTTCGAACTTCGGACGTACTCGTGTCATGATAGTACTTGGGGCTACACCAGAGATCACGGCAAAGATTTTTATTAGTAATATGTGGGTGGGATATGCGCTGAGTGTGTGTTCTGCGCAACCACAAACGCCATAAATAAGAGGTAGGTACCTCTGTAATTGACCATCTGAGACAAACCGCCATCGCCGCATATACTTTGGATTTTCCATCGATCCATTTTCCCTTTGGTCCATGAGAAGAGAGTGACCTCGGCATGAAGTGCCTTCTTGCTCTCGTCGCAATTTTCAACGCTCTTGCCACCGGATCAGCGTCTCTCGATATTTTAGACGCACCGTATGCCGCTGCCTCAGGATTATCGTCTCCCGATGCCGTTCTAACGCTTCCACCACAGCCTGCGGGTGAGTCTCTGAGTAGTTTCTTGGACCAGATTTTTCCTATAAACATGGGGAACTCCTCCAATAATACAATTACCGCCGGTTCAAAGAACAAGAGAGCTTATGCTAGTGCCGATGCAACGGGCCCCTACACTGATTCATACGGCCTTCACCAGTCATGTTGGGACGATGATACGGGCTCGGGGACGACTACCTACAACATCAGCGTGGACTTTTCTGAATGCGGTACTGGCCTTAAACTTGGTACTGACATAGGCGTTTACACATTCACCAATGGCACAACGACCAACAACACCGACCTTCGCGACATGGTTGCCGACTTGTATATGTTGCGACATTCGAGGCAAAATCCCAATCCAAGATATGCCAATCACACAGCGGTGGTCGCCCAGCTAGCCATAGAAGAAGCAAATCCTCTCTTAAATAGCGGCCTCATCTGTCGAAATACTTCAAGCACAGGCCAGACTGAAGCTATAGTCCATGACGAGCTCCGACATCTCCTTATGAACACCCACAGCTATTGGACGGCCGTCTTTATCAGCGCAGGAAGCGGTGCCGCCGTCGGCGGTGGCGTCGCAGCCGTCGCCGATCTCGTCTTCAACGGCAACGTCACAAATGAGAACGTCGTTCAAACAGCTATCGTCATTGGATCCGTTGTCATCATTGGTGGAATCCTAACCCGCTGCGACCAAGCCGGCCGCCTGGATGGAGCCGAGAACGTAGTCTCAAATGTAAGGGAATTGGTCCCGCAAGGTCGCGAGGCTATTGTCCAGAACGTCTACATTTCTTGGGCTCGCCGGCAAATGCAAAGGATAGCCAGACAGCAGGTGGAAGAGGCTTTGAGTGAGGCCGGCGTCGGCTCCATTGCCGGTTCAGGGGCTACGTCACCCCATACGCCAGGCTCTATTTCTTCAATTCCTGGTTCTCCTGGCTCTGGGTTTGGAGATACCTGCCTTTCGGAATTGGAGGCCGGGCAAGCTGGTAGCGCCATAGGAGAAATGAGCGATGTGACCTTGGATCTCGAGCCTATCCAGGAAGTTCTCGAGAAATTGGGATCGCGCGATGAACAAGGTGGCTGCAGTTCTACATAGTAGCCTGGAGCTGGAGGGAGATTATTAGGAATGGGCAGAGTAGTTTCTGTTAGACCAAGGTGAACTGGGGTATGTCATTTTTATAGTCAGGTCCAAATTCACGAAACGGTCTTAAGATATATACAGCGCAGGTGTATGTCGTCGTCAACGCATCGTTACTCTCGCGTAAGCATACCCGCATCACTGATCCGGCAGTCTGTCTCCGTTGCCGGCTTGGCAGGGTCTATCTTTCTCATCGGGATAGGACCGAATATGCCTTACTTCACTGCCTCGTGCTCTCTCACACCAGGCCCCAGGCACCAACAAACATCGTCGAACGTACGAACAGCTTCGATATAAAAAAATTGACCTCCTCTGGGACTTTGGTGGCTTCCTCAACGTGGTCATTACAATCCATTCACCGAGCACACAACATTCTCTGTGCATTGGCCAAGCGCCCTTGAGACACTCGCTCACTAGAAGCCACCAGATACAGAAGTATGGCTGACAAGTCGAGCTCATTCTCCAATTCAAACCTACCTCGAAAGTTGCTTACATGACCATACCGCGATAGAGCTCTCGATTCTCCAGAGATGTTCTCCGCGCTTGCCAATTTCCTAAGCAGTGACAAGGAGTGATGCTCCGGAAACCCGCCCTTCCTACCGGCCATTGGTCACGTCCTTCTGCCTCCGGTTGTCGGAAATGGTACTTGAATTGCCTTACGTTGCAACCCCCCTTATTCATCAGGTACAGACTTGTGGATACTACTGCCTAGCTTCTAGCGTATACCACCTTGCGACGTTCTCAACCCTAAAGATTATTATTGATATTTTTGGTGCTTTCAAAGATCGTAACGCCAATGCGGAGCTACAGCCGCTTTGTCTACTCTCCTTCTGCTTCGAATACCATCCGTCTGCTGCGCGTTCTGAGGGATGAAGACCAATTACGCTATTGTTTGTCGACTTTCTCGAAAGACAACATCCCCAATTTCTATGCTTTATCATACAGCTGGGATGGCCAATCACGAGATCAAGTCATTCTTTGCGATGACACTTTGCTAGCAGTCACCTCGAACGTTCAAAAGCTCTTACCATACCTTCATCTCGAATACAAATCCAACTATATCTGGATCGACGCCATCTGCATCGATCAAGATAGTCCTATAGACCAAAACACTCAAATTCCATTGATGCAAATCATCTACACAAAAGCCATCAAGGTTATCGTCTGGCTTGGCGAGAGTGACGCCCGTGTTGATCGGGCACTTGAAGCGATACCTGAACTCATACCGAGGCTCCGTGGTTTCGATGGCCGTTTGGGCCTAAATGACGACAGGATGATGTCGCATGGTTTACCAAAACGCTCTGATGAGATTTGGCATGGAACTCGGGACCTCCTCTCTCGATCCTGGTTCACTAGGTTGTGGGTTTTCCAAGAAGCAGTCCTCGCTGAGAGCGTTGTGGTCATGTGCGGGAACAGGATTATGAATATGGATGAGTTAGTTGACTTTACGGCGAGCATGGCATCTGCGTCAGTGGTGGACTTGACAAGAGATACCGATTCAGACTTCTTCGCCGTTCTCACAGGCCTGGCTATGGTGCAAAGAATATCGCTCTCTAAAGAGTGGTGAGCTAATGGTCGAGGCATCAGCTTCATGAGCCTCCTAGAAGCAAGCCGTGATTTTTCCGTCACCCGAGACGCCGATAAAGTCTACGGCCTCCTTGGCCTGGCTTCCGATGCTCTCGGAGAAATCCTCAGAGTTGATGTGACTAAACCGGCCGTTGAGGTTTACATCGAAGCAGCAAAGTTTGACATCGCAAATGACCCCACTCTCAGTATTTTACGTTGTGCGTCTTCCAACCAGCCTCTTGAAGGTCTCCCATCCTGGTGTCCTAACTTCTCAGGCCCTCGGGCCGCAACCATGCTCGGCACCGAAGCAGCAAAGCATGATATGCCAAATAATGCCGGTGTCAAATTCTTCCCTTTGCTGTCTCCCAACCAGCCGTGCGCAAGTCTCCCACCCTTGTGGTCCGACTTCGCGGGTCCGCGGACTACCTCCCGATACAAACCTCTAAACGGCGAGGGTGGTCCGATTCACCACGCAGGCCTGAACCCTTCCTTTCTAACCTCTACCTCTAGCATCCTTCACGCCTTCAATAACCTCTTTCACGCCACAACGTCCACAGTAAACAACCTCCTTAGCGTCAGCGGTGTAACACTCGATCGAATCGTCCAAGTCGTCCCCAATGGCTGGCAATGGGACAACTCCGCCAACATCCGCCTCAGCGACGGCCGAGCAGCTCGTACACTCGTTTGGGAAGACGCTTGCTTGAAACTCTCTCAAAGAGTATACTGTTCGCCTTCAAGCAGAGACGTTCCAGAAGCGCATTGGCGCGCTCTTATCGCCAACACCCTGAACGGCAAAAAGTGCACCAGCAACCAGCGCGACGTGTACGTCCTCATGAAAGTCGGCTTGGCTATCGCCGCCGCGATGGAGCGCCAGCCTGCGATTGCGCGTTCGATGGGTAAGCCGTTCACTGACGCCCAGGCAGTGGATGTAAATGTCTTCTTCCGCTCTGCGAGTTTCGGTTGTATAGGGCGGCGTTACTTTTCCACGGAACATGGAAGGATTGGTTTGGGGCCTGAGGGGGTGAGGGTAGGAGATCAGATCTGTGTGATCCGGAATGCGTGGACGCCGTTTGTTATCCGGTCAGGAGAAGGGAAGGGTTGTAGCCGGTTGATTGGGGAGGCCTATGTGGATGGGCTGATGTACGGGGAGGCTTTTGGACTGGTGGAGGAGGGCAATTGGGGGAGGATCTGTTTGGAATGAGATACTAACAAATATGTTGTAGATTACTGAGATGGATGGTATCTAAGCAAAGGCGTCCCAGGGCATACCCATGATAAATCCACCCGTCTTCAGCTCACCTCGCGACGAAGGTCGAGCATCAAACGATTAACGATGACAAGGGACAGCGCTTGAATCGCCGGCGCTAGGGGAGTTTGAAGAGTCGTATATGATAGCCGTCATATAAGATAGCTCTGCCGTAGCCCAGTAACGGTGCTTCCACCGAATAAGAGACATCGTACGGAGCCAGGGAAGCGTGTGCACCCGTATCGTACAACGAGGATCGGGCAGCAGACTGAGCACGCTCGCTCCGCCCAAGTTCAATCAAATCCGGTCTGATAAACGTTCCTAGACTGTATCAAAAATAGAATAGCGATCACGTCCCTCTTTCGCCCCTTTCAACTCTTGTGAAGGAGATACGCAGGAGTTCACTTCTTCCGCTTTACTTGAGGCAATAAATTGCAAATGGGTCGTCGTCGCTGGTAAAGGGACTTTCGAAGAATTCAGAGAAGGGCGGGGGGGGGGCACATCGCTCCCCTTTCGAGTCCCCATTCCATCAATCATTCTCTAGAGTAGTTGTCCGAATCAGATGGGGGGCTGGTGGAGCGGAAAGTGTTCATTGGCTTCTCTTGCCAGACCGTACGATTCCTCGCGGATTGTCTTGCCAAGAGATGGAGGAACAGAAATTTTGCTGCTGGAATAGGCGTAGGAACAAAGCACGCCATAGACCTATTCTTAGTATAAACCCTTTCCTTCCCAATGACACCGTAACCGCGGCTGGCTGTAACCTCCCTCTACTTACTTTACTTTACACTTGTCAACATCTGCAAAAACCAACCCAGATCACATCACATCAAATCACATCATATCCCTCCTCCAGCACAACCCCACAAACCCACAAACCCTGCGACCAAGTCAAACCTCCCACGCCACCCGAAAACCCCTCCCCCACACGCACACAACCCGCCAGCTTCGACACCACACACAATCCCCCAACATCCGAATCCCACCTCCACCGTGCACTCGTGCCCACCACCTCTTTTTCTACAAACGAACGAACGAACCAGCCATGGCATCCACCGAGCCCGCCCACCACTACCACTTCGACATCACCATGACCTGCGGCGGCTGCTCCGGCGCCGTCGAGCGCGTCCTCAAGAAGACGGAGGGTAGGGCTCTTTTTCCATTCCTTCCCTCCCCTCCCCTGCCTCCCTCGTCGCCCTCGCGTATTCTATGTTCCCTGCTTTGGCCCCCTTCCTTCCTCGCCGTTCGTTCGTTCGTCCGTCCGTCCGTTCACGTCACGTCCTTCCCACCCCCACCCCCACCCCCACCCCCACAACCTCCCGCCCGCCACCCTCCCGCTGACGAAGCCCCACAGGCCTCGCCTCCTACGCCGTCAACCTCGAGGCCCAGACCGCGGACGTCTACACCGACGCCGTCCCCTTTGCCGCCGTGCTCGAGAAGATCAAGAAGACGGGCAAGACGGTCCGGGGGGCCGAGGCGGACGGGGAGGGGATGGGTGTTTAAACGGGGGAAAGGAAGGGCGTTGGGGTTGGGGAAATGGGCGTTGGGGTTTTGGTTTGGGTTGGTTTGGTTGGGAGGGGAGGGGAGGGGAGGGGATGGTTTTACGAGCGGAATGGATACTTGAGTGCTGTTTATGTGGTTGAGAGGGGTCGGGTGACTCGTTCTAGTGGATTCATGCCGCTGCGACGGTTGTCTCTAGAGGTTCGATGCAGCCCGGGACGGTACGGTTTGGTGGGCTTGAGCCATCACTCTTGCTCTCCTGAACGGGTGCTTGATTGAAGATTCACAGTATTACGGGGCTTTTGGCCCTGGTTTTGCTTGCTCGGATGTGTATCCTGACTCTTCATAATTTCGTGATACCATGGTCTCATATCCGAACAACATTCAATACGACCCCGATTCTTCCCCTCTGGCCGCTCAGACTTCGTCGTCTCATTATCTCAAAATCTCAAAATCTCGCCTGGACCTTCTTCTCCGTATCCTGCAACGCCCATTCGCTCCTCGATTTCTTACTCCTCACTTTATCCACCTGCGCCTTCGTGAACCCCTTGGCCTCAACCGCGGGGTTGTACCCAACCCACGTCTTGCTTTTGACATCTCGATCTTGCACGACCTCATTCGTCTTCCCGTCCGCCCTCTTGTAAACCGTCACTACCGCGGCGCCTCCAAGACCGAGATTGTGCTGCAGCGCGACCTTGGTGTTCTCGACTAGCCGGTTGTTGGCCCAGCCGCGCAGCTGCCAGACGAGCTCCGCGCACTGCGCGATGCCGCTTGCTCCGAGAGGGTGGCCCTTTGATATGAGGCCCCCAGAGGGATTGACCACGCAGCGACCTCCGTATGTTATGTCTCCCGCTCGCACCATCTCATGTGCTTTGCCTGGGTCGCAAAGACCAAGAGCGTCGAGCGTGATCATCTCATTCGCTGAGAAACAATCGTGCAACTCGCACACCCTTACGTCTTTCGGATCAACCTCCGCTTCAGCCAGGGCAGTGCGTGCGGCATGCTGTGTCATTCCGAAACCCATCAGATTGATAGCGGAGTGGTCGAACAGATCAGGTCTGTCGGTGGCGAGGTGTTGGCCTGCTATTTGTATGGCTTGAGAACGGAGATGGGGACGAGCGGCGAGAAAGTCTTCGGAGACGACTATAGCGGAGGCGCCGCCGTCGGAGGTGGGGCAGCATTGGAGTTTTGTGAGGGGCGAATGGATGGTGGGTGAAGAAAGTATCTGATCGAGGGTGTAGACGTCACGAAATTGGGAGTAGGGGTTCTTGGCTGAGTGGAGATGGTTTATGCGGGCAATTTCGGCAAAGTCGCTTGCGTTGGCGCCGTATCTGGAGAAAGGCAGCTGTCAGCTGGGACGAGTCCTCGGGTATCGAGAAATGAGACGAGGTGTACTTCTCCATGTACTCCCTTCCCGCATTGCCAAACATCTGCGCCGCCCCCGGTGCGTCCGTCCTCCCCCTCGTCACCCTCATCATCTCCCCCGTCGTCCTACACGGATCCTCTCTGTCCTTGTAGAAAGACTGCAGACTCCCCGGAAACATCTTCTCAAAGCCCACGACCATCACGCAATCCGCCATTCCATGACTGACCATGTTCCTCGCCATATGCAGGCCTGTCGAGCCGGTCGAGCAGTTATTGTTGACATTGTAGATGGGAATTTGGGTCATGCCGAATTGGTAGAAGACGCGTTGGCCGCAGGTCGAATCGCCGTAGCAGTAGCAGGCAACACCTTGTTCAACATCGTCATAGTTGATTTGGGCGTCGAGAAGGGCTTTGATGCCAGCTTCGAAGCCGAGTTCGGTGTAGTCGACTGCAGAGAGACTCAGAGAGGCTGAAGGACGCTGAGGGAGATAAGCCTACCTTTGCCTCGAGGTTTGATGAACTTGGTGAGACCTACGCCTAAGACGTAGGCTGCCGAGACTGGTTTCTTACCCATGATGCTCGTCGTTGATCATGACTGGGGCACGCATTGTGTCTAAGATTACGAGGAGTAATCTGGGGAAGATGCCGAGGCTGCGCGGTTTGCCCTAACGCTAGTCTTAGTCTAGCTACTCAGAACTCTCGTCGTCAGGATTTCGCCAGTTCCATCGAAACCCACCCTTAGGAAGAGACTGTCGTCTCAAGCATGGCTTCTTGGTATCTCAAGAACCTACGGTTCCGGTTCTAGCGTCGACTTGAAGGTATCGCGGCCATTGGGCGGCAAGATATCTGATGCCTCTCAACTTTCAAAAAAAGCTCAGCTCATAGCTCTCGCCAATGGCAGTCTTCCCTTCCCCCGTGCTCACTTCTGCCATTTTTCAGCCCGAGATCCTTCGGCATTGATCCCATGTAGTGTAACACTGCTGCTTCCTGTACGCTGCGCTCCTCTGAGCTCATACTGACAACCAGCGGCCTGGAGATTGAGTGCTTGAATGGGGGAACGGCCACTGCAATACGGTGCACAAGACCATAGGAAAGGAAGATGCACCTGGCTTGTCAGATTGCAAGGGATTGCTACTTTGATAGTCCGCGCAGTTTTCACCTGTTCTTCAAAATAACTGCGAGTCAGAGTGTTACGGGACAACAGTCATTGAATTACGATACGTGCATAGCAAACAGACTTAGTGCTACCATCTAGCAAGGAAATCCTGCCATTATTTGTCCTAAATGAGGAAGACGGACTTGGGATCCCGGCACGTTGCAACGTGCCGCTGGATGGGGAACAGCCCCGTTGTGCGCCGCAAACCCGATATGTCTGGCAGATGCTGTAGCAATATGGACGTTGGACATCTTTAATCAAATCTACCTTCTTTTGCAGCATTAGCTTTAGCAAGCTCTTTCAATTTCTTGCAACTATAAGGGCAACGGATGGTAAGTTCGGGACCTCACCCGGTTTACAAATTATGTGCGAATTTTTTATTTATATTCATGCTAATTACACCAAACACAGTGACCCACTATGATTAAAGCAGTAGCCAGATCATTCAGCAGATGGATCTACTTTAGCTCAGGGGTGTCAGCGAACAGGGTCACCATCATCTGCTCGGGATACCTCTGTCCGTGTACTTCAGCATTTTCGACTGCTTTCCTGATATCCGCATTCTCAGACGACGTAAGCTTGACTTCGAGAGCTGCTAGATTCTCCTCCAAGTATTTGATTTTTTTGGTCCCGGGAATGGGAATCACATCCTCGCCTTGTGCTAACAGCCACGCTAAAGTGAGCTGCCCCGGCGTGCAACCCTTCTTCTGTGCAATCTGTTTGATTTCTTCCACCAACTTCAAGTTTTTGGGGAAGTTTTCTTCCGAGAAGCGGGGCGAGCGACTCCGGAAGTCGCCCTCCTCAAAGTCTGCTGGTGATTTGTAGGCGCCGGTCAACATACCGCGGCCTAGAGGAGAGTAGGCGACAGTGGCGACACCAAGTTCGCGGCAGGTTTTTAGAAGAGCGATGTCTGGGGACTCGATATCGGTGGTGAAGGGGGAGTACTCGATTTGTACTGCGGAGATGGGGTGGACGGCGTGGGCACGGCGGAGCGAGGCAGACGAGACTTCAGACAAGCCAAGATACTTGATCTTGCCCTCTCTGCAGACTTGTTAGCATGTGCGCTTGGAGTGTTGCGACGAGTCGGTCCAAACAATGGACTTCAACAATCATACTTCTTCAATTGAGCCATGGCCTCGACAGTCTTCTCCACCGGTGTCTTTCGGTCCAAGCGATGGCAGTAGTAAAGATCAATGGTGGGGATGCCCAAGCGCTTCAGACTCTTCTCGCACGCCTCTTTCACATACTCAGGGTCACTTCTGACCGTCATGCTCCCATCCTTCATGGTGTTGGCGAACTTGGTGGCCAAAAAGATATCGTCCCTCTTACCGGTCCGTTTGAACCACTTGCCAATCAAGTCCTCATTGTCCATATAAACGTCCGCTGAGTCCCAAAATGTCTCGCCCATGTCGTACGCTTTGTCAAGGATCTTGAAGCGGTCCTCATCGGACTCAGGCTTGCCGTAAAAGGCAGACAGACCCATGGCGCCGAAGCCGAGTGCGGTGACTTGAGGACCTTTATAATTTCGGAGTCAGCATCACAAAATCAAGATGAGATTCAAGCTACAGCACATGTCGGAGGAGCTTTAAACCAGAACAGCTGACGTATTACTCCCACATCATGTTTAAAGACTCCGAAGAGGGTACAAATTGGAGGAAAATCGCTCGGAGAGGGACCTTACCATTCTTGCCAAGCTGTCTTGTAGGAAGCGATGGTGCCATTGTTATATAGATGTGGGCTAGGAAGCTGTTCTGTGATCAATTATAGGCAAGACTGAAGATAAATTGGAGATGGACCGACGTCGTTGCGGAAGGAATATGAGTATAATGCAGGGGATTATGCAAGCAGTGTGACGCAATCCCGGATAGATCTTGGGGGTGCAGCATCCGACGATCCACTTCGGCCCGCCAGCAGCTAATGTATGTCGCTTAGATCTCTTGATCTCAACGACCGTAAGTAGGGGAAACATTGACATGCTTGACCCTTTCTTCAACCCCTACAAGCCTTGCTCCCCCCTGCTGTTGGCATGAACGAAAGCGACATATCCTCAGACCTAACCAACAAGCGCGAAAATGGAGGATCGGGAACCGCAGAGTCGACAGAGAAAGCGGTGTCGCTCGACTCGGCCTTCGTCTGGCAGCCTCTGTCAGCGGCACTGTCGCTCACACCGGCGAAAAGGCGCCGCTTGCATCTGTTTCCCGCGTTGCGCTGGTGTTGATGGTGGCTGTTGATACGATGCTCGTAGGCTTCAGTACAACCCCTGTTTGCAACAGTGTCGACAATCTTAGTCAGTCGAGCTTTGGTCTCTCGAGGGTATTCCTTGGTTTTGTCCTTTTGCTAATAAATAGGGAGGCTATAACCCTTATGCTATAACGCTAGCTTGCCGTGATCAGATGCTGCGGAGCTTTGCGATCAGCATCAGCAGCAGCGCCCAGCTACTCCTGCTGTTAGTGTTACCTTGCACATTTCTCAGAGATTGGATGCTCGGAGATCCAAAAAATGACACTTTCATTCGATCGATTCGGAGTCGCATGCATTTTTTTCGCCATCATAAGCCTGAGATATTCAACGGCGGGCGGTAAATCAAACTGTTGTGAAGCGGTCAATTCCTGACTTGGAGATTATCTTCGTTGAAAACGAAATTTATTAGAGGGGCTAACCTTGACAGTTCTTTACGGTGTAATCGCTCTCGCTGTCAGAGGTTATCCACCAAAGGACCCTGATACGGTCGACTTTGAGCTTGAGCCATGGGGTAATACGCGAGGAACCTCGACTTTTGCATCTTGACTGGCTTAGGCATCAGATATGTCGTTACACCGCTCGGGACCGCAATCATATCAACATAAGCGTACTTCCCATCGCCATCAGCTCTTGGCTGGCTCACGTTCCACTAATCCGATTATCTTCCAGTCACAATGGCTACCCCTTGCATGGCATCCTCTCCCCACAATTGGATCGACCACCGCCCCGAGACTTGGGACTCGCTGTTTGTTAAAGTCATGCGCCTGTATCGCCTATCGATCTGCCCTTTTTTTCCCTTTTGGCCAGTCAGCTGTATAGCCCGACGGGCTTCTGAGCCGGTGGCGGCAGTGGCAAGTATCACGGCCGAGGCAGAAAGAGCAGGTGACCTCTGCTGCCTGCAGAAGGAGGGAATAGGACTGTGTGAATGAACGGAGGGCGCAAAATGATGATGATGACGACGGGCTGGGTCTTCAGACAGTGAGCGCACCAATGTAGCTAGCTGGCAATCGACCGCCGTCATAGCGTTCACCCCATCAATCATCAAACACCCAATGTGCATTCGGCGACTGCTTCCAACCGCATCATTGAACCCATCAACCGCAAGGAAAAGAACTCTTAAATCCTCGCTCGAGAGACGAACGCGGGTATGTGGGTATGTAGGTAGAACGCATCGCCTGGCTTCAATCCCTCCCCCCCAACCCCCTCCCCCGTTCCCACCTCTCGGGAAGCAAAACTACCCTCCCCCTCCCCCTCCCCCTCCCCCTCCTCCATCTACCCCGCCCGTCGCCGTCGCTTGAAGACCGCTCCGTGGCAGAGGACCGTTGTCGCTTGTTCTCGTCCGCGCCGTCGGGCTTTTTTCCTTTTTGCAAGCGTTGACCGATCGAACCACGAGATATCTATCGGCACTTCGTCGGGTTCCTTTCCCGTCTGTATCCCGTCCCGACTTCCCGGTCCGTCTCGTGTGCTGGCGTCGGAGTTCGATCGTCGTTTCGGTGTGCCGGGGACGTGAAGTGGAGTGGAGTGGAGTGGGTTCGGGCTGGAGGGAGAGGGTGCGGCTGGGGGTATGGGAAGGAGGCGCTTTGGAGGGAGCGGGTTGAGCTGGGGGGGAGGGAGCGGTCTCGAGAAATTTGGGGTCAATTGGGTGGTGGTGTTTTGGATAGCGTTTCATTTGCGCGCTCTGTTTATGTACGTACGTACGCTATATGTATACGATAAACGCAACCCCGCAACATAGGGCGAAATCTGTTGCCTCCGGCGTTTATCGGATACCAGAGGGTATCAGTCAGGGCGAGCTCGATGCGGAAGAGCTGACTTTCGGCGCACTCATCTAAGCTGCGCGTGAATTCAACGTTACATACATGCAAGACTATTTAGTCCAAAGATGACGATCCATACTTCGCAAGCGAGCCTCAAGACGAACTCTTGGAGTTATCCGCGCATGAAAAGCTCCCGTTTGAGCTCGTGGCGTCTTTGTTGATGGCCGTCCCGGACGAATATAGTCCTAGTCCACACTGAGGCCTCCGTCAGCATGTTTCAATGCCAGGGAAATCCCCCTGTAAGCAAGGAGGATGAGAGGGTGAAACTCACAATGATGGCCCCGAGACAGAAACACCCGACGTTCACCCCGGTCAAAAACATCTTCCGCTTCGAGCTCCGGTACTGCCCGTAATTCAAATATAACCAAAATACACCGCTCAGCCCATACGTAAACCAACTCGCAAACAGAGCGCTGATGAGTGACAATAAGTCGTTGAACACGGGAATGGCCTCGGCGATAATCCACGCAATGAACCAAAGCACCAGCACGATGACTGCCCATAGTCCAAAACTGCTCCAGCTCTTCTTGCTCATCCGGTCCGTGCCTCTGAACAGACGAACGTATACGTACTTTGACGCGACGTGGCCGTTGATCACGCCGGCGATCCTAAATTTCATTCCGGAGTCAGTACTGCCTGTTTCAAGAGGGTATTTAGAGCCTTGGAACGTGTCTAGAGAGTAGACACTCCCAAGACATGCTTCAAGACTCAAAATTCAATTACGAAAAGGGGAATTTGAAGTCCAAAAAAACGTACACAATGGTAGGGATCGCGATTCCGTAGGCTATTTTCCGTAAGAGAGGGGAAGTGGAGCCGAGAGCTGGGGATGTGACATCGCTGCCGGCATAGCGGTAGGTCACGATTGCGACGATTAGGTACATGGAGACGTCGACGCCTTGGAGGAGGAAAACGGCTTTTGGGTAGGATTCTGGAGTGTGGAGTTCGGAGATGAAGGAGAAGAATGCGACGTGGCCTAGGTCCCGTATTAGTAGGGGAGACACATAAAAAGAGAGGAGGAAGGGTTTTACCTGCATAGGCGAAGATGATGTTGGTAACTGCTTCAAAGCCCTTAGAGAGGTCTGACTGAACCGTCACATCCACCTTCCCACTGCCCGGCCTTTCCACACCAACACCAATCATGGTGATCATCACGGCCGATAAGATAGAGATGAAACTTGCAATAGCCATATAGCTAACCTTCTTCAACGTCCTCGGTAGCGAGAAGACGATACACACCATCATGCCCACAATGCCAAACACAATCGTGCAGGTTCCGTGAGAAGTCACTGTGTTCATCATGATGGAGAATGTGAGGATATGGCTGCCCATGACAAAGACCAGGAAGAGGATTTGGGCGCCGCCGAAGATCTCTCGACCAATCCGACCAGCCATGACTTCGCCTGCGTCGGCCATGTTGTGGACGTGGGGATAGGCGAGTTTGAACTGGCCAATTACGTAGCCGGTGTACGTTGCGATGATGCCGAGACCTATGATTAAGATGACGGCGCTGGAAGCATCGTCAGTCATGGGCTTGGCGGGCCTTTGAGGAACTGAACGTACGGTACGATACCGAGGGAGGCAAGAACGGAGGGGAGCGAGAGGATCCCGAGGGAGATGGTCTCGGCGATCATGACTGCAGACCATCAGTAAGATGCGGTTTCTAATGGTCTCGAGCCTGGGTTGCATACTCATTCCCGCTTGCCTGTGAACATGCTATTAGCCGAGTCGTAAGGTAGGCCTGAAATTCGGAAGACGCTACTGACCACCAAGCCATAGTCCTATATTTGACTTCTGAATTCGTCTCATCTCCAAAGGGATCGTCCTTCCCCATAGAGCCCTTGCTCTTCGAAGGAACGACTTCAAGATCACTGCGGGCCTTCTCGTCGTAGTCTTGGCTTGAGCTGTTGCCGTTGACGAAGCCATCATCGCCGTAGCCGTGCTTATAATCGTTGGTAGCCATAGTTAAAGCGCGGTTGAACAGCTTGAGGATGCTGGGAGGTGGGAGGAGCTCAAACCAAGAATTCGGGCTTGACAGGTACTTATTAAGTGAGCTCCAACCCTTGGGCGTTGGGAGGTGGCGGAAGGCAGACAGCGACGCGGGCGATTGGGGAAAGCAAGAGCTGGGATGCTGATAAGATATGTAACTATGCTTGAAGGTTAAAGGATGTTGGTGAATGTTGGTATTGTCGCGTGTGTATTATTACCGTACATGAAGATAATGTAAGGTACGTGGTAGATATGCAGATCCGGCTGCTTCCTTTTTTTTAAGCTTGCCAGGGAAAATGCCATCATTCTCCACATATGATTGCGTCAATTGGCATTATTAAATGGCATTCTCGCATGAGCCAATTATCCGATAAACGTCGAGAGGCAACAAATTTCGCCCTATGTTGCCGGGGCCTCGGCGTTTATCAGACGCAGTGTTCGATTTCGAAAAGGAGAAATGGAATATCGGCCTCATATTTTGACAAGGCATCCACATCTTTTGCGATAGAATATGAATGATCCAATCTGATGTATGCCTTGCGTGCAGAGATACGATGACTGGATCCACTAACATCACAGTAGTGACTGATAAGACAGAGGAGGAAAGTATCAAGTCCAACTGTCCAACAAACAATGAACGTGAGCAGATATGAGGCTCGAGTAATTCCACCCGAACGACGGGGTAATGACGTCATAGGAAAGCGGGAGAGGCTTGGCGGCGGGGATGCGGCACATTAGACTGTCAGAGGTGGAGCCTCAGCATGTTGGACTTGGGTTTCGTAGAAACTGGGGATTGCATTGGCTGAAGAAAGCGAGTGGAAGCATCGCTGATCAAAAACGAGCATTGCTGAGGCCGTGATGAAATCGACCGTATCTCAGTATCACTGATTGGGTTGTGCTAAAGAAAATTGTCTCATTGACCCAATCTATTGCTATCCAGAAACGAACCCTGGTCTCGTCGATATACTATACACTCCAGCATGATCACTATTTGTTGACGGACGAGTCTGTCTTCAGAACGGGCTTCTCGCCAGAGCTGAACTTGGAATCACTCTCCATCGTATCCGCTGGAGCATCTGCAGCATTTCGTCAGTAGCAATCCATCAAGATACTATCCGATCGTGAACATACCATGCCTTGAGTAGAGCTTCCTTTCATGCTCATCATACTCTCCAGCTTTACCACTCTCCACATCCTTCCTCGTCACGCTGAGCTTGCTCTTTGCCAAGCCCATCGACGCCAGGAACTGCACTGTATCTTTCCATTCCCTATCCTTTCGCTTCCGGTCCCACTTCAGTTCGTCCGCCATGAGATCGATGACTGTAGGTAATGCTTCAAGGGCTGCCTGGGCATTGAGGAAAGCCAGCCGCGTCCGTCTCGCAAGGACATCCACTGCTGTCTGGGCGTACTCGTGGCGTACTGCATAGCGAACCTCGCCGTCGATGAAGGGGTAGAGCGCGGAGATCTTAACGCCCCGCACCGGGTATCTTTGCTCTGTGGGTGATGACAAGGCAGCCACGGTCCACGCGCGGTCTCCATATGACTCGCACAGATGTTTAGCAACAATACTTTCGATGCCAAAATGCTGGATGAGATTGATAAAAAGCGTTTTCGAGAAGCCATGCGCACCGATCAAACGGACTTGATGGGTTTGGCAAGTACCATCTAGCGGCGCGCTGTCATCCATGCGTTCGGTGCCGCTGATGTGTGGCACTTCAAGCACAGAACTGGCTTTAATATCGTAGAGTTTGAGGGCCTCATCCACGGTTTCTTCAGCCATTTGCCTGTAGGTCGTCCATTTGCCGCCTGCACAGGTCAATAAGCCGGAGTCAGATACGGTAATCAGGTGGTTCCGAACAAGCGACTCGGTGTTTTTGGATTTGGGATCCTTGACGAGAGGTCTGATACCGGACCACGCCGCAAGTACATCACCTCTTCGCACGTTGATGTCAGGAGCTAGGTAGCCGCGAATCTCCGAGAGGATCCAGTTGATCTCTTCTTCACCAGCGATTGGATTTTGAGTAATGTTTGTAGGTGCGTCTGTAGTTCCAGCAATAGTGTTGCCCTGCCATGGGAGAAAAAAAATGACTCTGCCGTCCGAGGTTGAGGGATCAATCAGACCCATCTTCGAAGGACTGTAAAACCCAGGTAGAATGACGTGGACTCCAGAGCTAGGCGCAACAATTTCCTTGACACTTTGGTCGTCCATCTTACGTATTGCGTCGGTGAAGGGGCCGGTGGCGTTGATGACACCCTTGGCTCTAATGCTGAACTCTTGTGGGCTCTTTCCGTCTCGCTCTTGCACCAAATCCTTGGCCCGAGCTCCAATGAGCTTGCCAGCTGCGTCTTTCTCCAGGCCAGTAATCTCAAGATGATTCACCACAGTAGTACCGTAAAGCGCTGCTGTCATTGCTAACGATACATTCATTCGCGAATCGTTATGAGCACCATCTGGTGAACGTCAGTATTGATCCATACAAAATCCAGGGAAGGGTTCCTATACCGTAGTAGACCAGAGCCCCAAAGAGGTTGTCTTTCCGTAACATTGGGAAAGCATCCATTGCCCTACTCTTTGTTAAGAAATAAGAGCTCTCGATGCCTTCGGACCCAGCAAGGAAGTCGTAGAATTTAGTACCAGCCCAGAAGTATGGCGCTTGCCACCACTTTTGTATGGGGATCATGATGGGCAACCAACTCGAAAGATGAGGTGCGGTATCCAGAAAGTACTTCCGCTCCCGTAGGGCCTCCTTAACGAGCTTGTACCTGAATCAATTCAGCGGTGTCCAAGTACGTTGTCGTATGCATACTGGTTGTAGTCAAGCTCCCACACAGCCTTTTCCAAGTATCTCACTCCCCCATGCACCAATTTCGTACTCTTGCTACTTGTGCCACTAGAAAAGTCGTCCCTCTCCACCATCGCAACCTTCAACCCACGTGTAGCCGCATCGAGTGCAATTCCTGAGCCTGTAGCCCCACCACCAATGACCAGCAGATCATATGGCTCTGCTTCGGGAATTCTCTGATCCACAACGCCAGGTCCTGTTAAGCTGCCCAGAACGCCCTTTGCCTTTTCCAATGCGCTTATCACGCCGGCGCTCCTCTTCAGATCCGCGATTTGCTCTTCTCGATTTTTGACCAAGGGAAACCTCGGAGGATCCAGGTGCCCTTCTTCGCCATACTTGGGCGGAGGTACAAGTGCTGGCTCTGAGCCGGGTATGTTTCGCGGTCTGTACGAGATGTAGAGTACGCCCCCTCCGGCTGCAGCTACCGCAGCGGTGTAGAGGAGGGGCCGGAAGAAACGGCTTCGGGTCGCCATTGTGTAGAGACTAAGGACGAAAGAGTGTCCGGGGCCAGGATTAGGATCTATGTTGGCAGTGTTGTCGAACCCTTCATTCTGATTGCATGCCCATCAAGAGCATTTGGACATGGGATGTAATTCTGCCAAAAACAATGAGAGTGTAGTTACGCAGAACATCTGAAGATTAGTCTTTTGTCGCCGAATCCATGATGGGTTGACGTATGTTGTAATTTGCTTTTTTGAACCGTTATCCAAACAGCCGAGCGAGCCGAGTTGAGACCGACGGCTATCAGAACCTACATGACTATGGTCCCTGCTGATTTTGGGAACCCAATGATCAGAGACAATTAGATACATAGTGATCAGGATAGAGGTGCTCTAATTTGTTACTGCATTGATTCAAAGCTATGTGGAAATTGAATTACTACACGAGGTCCTGCATGTCATAAAGGGAGTCCCCATGGTAAATCTTAAATCCGGTCTCACATTCCCGTCCTCAAAGGTTCGATTTGAAATGGCCTGCAGTACCTGGGAACGTTCCCGATTTGTACCTTTTCCACGCCATGTCCACTTCCGCAAAAGCATCGTATCCAAATAGGTATTCCTGGAATGTAGGATCGGCCCAGCGATTTGGGTATCCTTCGAACGGCTCCTGCTGGGTCAATTGGCGATCGCGCTCCCGTTGGCGTTCACCATCCTGCATATGGAAGATGTCCCTCAAAGCTGTGCTTCCCTTGACGACGCGTGTCGTGCGTTCCTTGCGGAGACGCTCATAGATAGTGAGAACATCTGATATCTGTGACTTTTGCTCTATCCGCTCAAAAAGAGCACCGAGGACGGCTCCATCTTCAACAGCCTGGGCCGCGCCTTGAGCACTGCGAGTTCCTTGTCAAATTTGCAAACGACAGAGGCGAAATATGGGGAAGACTTACAGGTAGGGCAAAGTAGCATGACAAGCGTCCCCTAGCAGGGCAAATTTCCCACTAGGATGACTCCAGCTCTCCATCTCTTCGCTGTTCAACAGCCTCCATTTCGTCGTTTCCTGCACAAGGCCCAATAGTGTTTTCAACTTTGGGTCCCACCCAGCGAAGAATTCTCGCATTTCTTGTAGGTCCGCTTTGATAGTATTTATCATCTCAGGCAAGTTGTCAGGACAAATGAGTACGATATTGTACAACCCACCGCCTTGCAGAAGGTAGCAGACGACGTGGCCATAGGGTCCCATCCAGTAATTGATTGCCGGCTCTCCGGCCAGCTCGCGCAGATCAGCATGCTTCTTCATGTCTTCAGCCTTAATGAGGATTCGATACGCCAGGTCACCAGTCAGGTGTGGTGGGTCGACGTGCCCAAGAAGTGATTCACGGCAGATAGATTTCAACCCGTCAGCACCGAGGATGAGATCCGCATGAAAGTCGGGCTTGTCTCTTATTAGAATGGAGGCCGTATCGAAATCTATTTTTGTGACCGTGGAACCCAGTTGCAGCTTCACTCCTAACCGTTCGGCTTCAGCTACCAGAATGCGGTGGTAGTCTGCACGGTGAATGTGTAGGTAAGGGACACCGTAACGCTTTTCCGCGTAGGGTACCATGTTTTGCTTGCTGAGAATCGTGCCATCTCGATAGGAGCGTATTATGAAGTCTCTAGGTCGGACCGAGACAGACTCGATCTTGTCAAGCAGGCCGTAATGTTTGAGTATTCGGGAAGAATTTGGAGGTATTTGAATGCCTGCACCGATCTGCAACAAGAAATCAGCATCGTTCAGGTGTATAAATCTAGCAAATAGGAGCTTACCTCTCCAAGTAATGACGCCTGCTCGAGAATCGTGACTTTGTGTCCTGCACGAGCAACTCCGATGGCTGCTGCTAGGCCACCGAGGCCAGCTCCAATTATGGCGATCTGAAGTGTGAGCTCAGCCATGGTGGTGGTCTGTGAACATGCTGGTCAAGGTCGAGGATGTGGTATCGTTCCAGGTAAAGGAGTGGTCACGCTTATCAATTGTAGCATCACGGCCGCTGTCGATTGACGATGGTGCGGAGCTCACGGTAGAGACTCGAGGCAAGTGGTTTCGGCATCAGAGCGCGGGGAAGAAATCCGCGAGCAGCCAGTAACGTTAGCCTGCTACTATCGTCCATCGAGAATTGCTGCATCTTGACGGCTGACACTGAGACTGTGCAATTGATCACGCGGACAAAGATCAGGCATGCATTGGCAACGATGGAGTGATATATCGTTGAAGAAGTGAGCGTAGTTTTTCGCTCGAGAGGGAGAACTTGGCGGCCGAGGCCCGGACTTTCCACTGCTAGCGGCATGGAAATAAGGACGATGTAGACATGAATCGTATATTTGAAAGAATATGTACTTGATTGTTGACATTTGGCATATTGTTCCTCGAACAATATTCGATATCCTCTGGCGCCCCTCTACGTGGTTTCCGCTCGACGTCCCCTAGGCCAGGCCCTTCTCTTCTCTCCTCTCCACTACACAACACGCGATGCGGACAATCCGACCCAAGGACGAGAAGGATGACTCTACATCTGCTCCAAACTCAGTACCCAACCTGTCCAGGTCTACAAAAAGGAGGTGCATCTCCAGCGCATGCATACCATGTCGGAAGCGCAAGTCCAAGGTGCGTTGCCGCTGTCGGTCGGCCTAGTACCGCTGTGATTTCTCTGCGACGTGTTCAGGTCGAGAGTCCCTTCACTGACGCTGTCCCTCAGTGCGATGGCGGCATGCCGAACTGCTCGACTTGTACCGCAGTATACCAAACACCTTGCTTCTATGATGTCGATAGCGACCACCGACGGAAAGCGGCATTGAAGCGAGACATCGAGGCATTGAAGGGACAGAATGACGCTCTCGGTATCATCGTTGCTTCGATACGGTCATCCACCGATGCGGAAGTCGCCGAGATCGTGCAACAGATACGAGCAGATGAGGACCTTGACAACATTGCGGAATCTCTCAAAAAGAACGTCATGCTGCCCGAACGCCCTGGTGCAAAATCTGCGGAAACAGAGTTGTCAAACTTTATAGGTCGTCCCTCCATAGATGCATCGGGAGTGGTCAAGCATTATGGACATACATCAAGTCTGAGCCTGGTTTCTGACGGTGAACACTCTCCTATGCATCTCCAAGTCTCAGAAGTGTGGACCAGAGTCACTCGAGACGCCGGGTTCGTTGAGCACTTGCTGAAAATATACTTTTGTTGGGCACATCCTTACTATGTCTTGTTCTCAAAGGAGCTATTTTTGGATGATATGGCCAAAGGTCGAAGCCAGTACTGCAGCCCACTCATGGTCAACGCACTACTGGCACTCGCATGTGCATACTCGGATCGGCCAGAGGCTCGCGAAAACCCTTCGGATCCTAGGACCGCAGGAGACCACTTTTTCGCTGAAGCAAAGCGGCTGCTAAATGAAAATGAAGCTTCCAACTTGACCACTGTTCAAGGCTTGGCTCTGATGGGGCTTCGTGAAGCAAGCTGCAGCCGTGACAGCAGCGGGTTTCAGTATGCGGGGAGATGTGTAAGGATGTTGATCGAGCTCGGCCTACATCTATCATTTGCTTCAGCCAGTGACAAGATCAGCCCCACTGAATTGGAAGTTCGTAGGATCACATTTTGGGGCTGCTTCATCAACGACACGTAAGTCGAAACCCGGCATTCTTCAAGCGCAACACTGATAAGCCTCAAGCACCTGGTCTATCTGCATTGGAAGGATCGCCCAATTGCCACGGACCGCCATCAGCTTAGACCTACCGAATGTCATAGAGCAACACGAGCAAAAGCCTTGGAGGCCGTATACAGACTACGGGATGATAAACATACCTGGCGCTGAGCAACCTACCCTGCCGACCACACTCATGCGTGCCATGAGTTCTCTCTCGGAGATTGTGAATGACACTGTCTTCATGTTCTACGCGCCACGTGAGCGATTTACGAGCAAGAAGCTTCTTGACTTTTATGCCAGGTACACGCGATGGTTCAACAATCTGCCAGACAAACTCGGGTTGCGGGAAGTTTCTACACCTCACATTCTCTTGCTGCAGTAAGTGTAGAAACCTGATGCGTCTTCAAATATTTCCCTTTCCATGCTGCGCTTGTCGCTGGAACATATCATTGCTTTCAACTGACTCTGACAGCGCATACTATCATACCGTTGTGTTGCATCTCTTCCGTCCATTTCTCAAAGTTGATCTCACGAATTCTAAAGTGTCGCCTCGAGACATTTGCACATCTTGTGCCAACAACGCGACCTCGCTTGTTGGAACATATCGTCAGATATATGGACTTCGCCGTGTTCCAATCATCGCAACTCATATCCTCTTATCAACATCAATCATCCATCTGTTAAATCTTCCTAATCTTTCATCGGCCCAGAATCTTGCTCTGAATATCACCTGCCTTCGCGGGATCTCCGCCAACCACGCTTTTGCCATCCGAAGCGCCGATATCATTATGGCTCTTTCCCGACAGTGGAACATTCACTTGCCTTCCGAAGTCACCCAAATAGCGTATGATCTTCCACCAGAGGTACCGGCGAGCTTGCAAGATCCCCAAGCTTCTGGAAACGGCTTTACATATCTGTCGTCTGTGCCAGACGATCCTCAGCAACAGGACAATGTCCACACGAAGGATGTAACTATTGGGCTGCCTTTTTCAGCAGTCAAAAACAGCCCAAGACCATTTGCCACACCAGCAGACATGTTCTGGTCACCATTCCCAGATCACAGTGTGCCACTTCAAGCTCATGAACAGAATGGCCCTATGGACATCTCCGCCATGCTGGATGTCCCTAACAATGGTTGGGACCAATTGAGTCGAGACGGATTCAGGGTGGCCCAACTTGAAGATCCAATTCTCAGTCCTCCTGCGTACAGCCACATCAACAGCCATTGGACGCAAACATGATTCCAAGAGAAAGATTATGTGTAGCCATGAACAACGAGATCGTCGAACGAAATCGCACGTCAGGATTCGCATCCCCCCGAGAAAGCGTCCAAGAAGGCTTGCTGGACAGCATGCGGCCCATGGGGGCCATCCTCTCCCCAGGACGACAAGCCCACATATGCCTACAGACTGCTTACTGGGTCTTGTTGAAGATGTGAAAGGCTCCTCCGTATTAGGTTGCGGGAGGGGGGTATCATGTTTCCTTATGGCAAACACTGTTGCGATCGCTCACAGAGCGACTGGTACCGAACCCAGCGCCAAGGGTAAACGACCACAGCATCTATGTGGACCTTCAAAGCGAAAGAGCCTCAACTTACGGCCAATGTTACCGGCATTGCTCCTCATGGAAAACGCTCGGATGCTTGTCTTTCCCTGAGAGAGCTTGCTTCTCAAACAGACAAAGGCTGCATCCAAGCGCTACAGGGCAAGTGAGTTACTACAGTTTGTCTTCATGGGACGGGCATCGGAACCCTTGATTGGCTATTCGGTCTTCATTATGACCCAAACATCGGATGAAAATCTAGAAGCGGCAGCTTGTACACATATTGTCGAATATGGGAGTATATCGCATGTTTCCTGTATCTGTACTCTGCTACCTGTATTTGGACTTCTGTGTTCTATGTATGTACCCTGCACACTATGTAAGCAAGTGCTCTCTCCAATGAAGTCTGCTATATGAGGGTAGATCTCGGATTCGCAAAGTTGTCGTCCAACTCAAGTACACCAAATCCCCCAAAGTACTCGACTCGAGTTCCATGTACGTGCAGACCATGATGACGAAATGAAGGGCCCGTCCCGAAGCCTAGGCCGGTTTTGGCGCCTGTTGCTGATGACTGTTTGGCCAAGGCAAGATGGTCGGGGGAGTTGGGGCGTGTAGAGCCAGGTGCGGACGAGAGTCAAAGACGTGCGATTGTTGGTGTGATGGTTTTCCGTCTTGCTTGATTGAGATATACTGGCTCAGTCGCCAAGATAATTGCGGGACTGTATCGTGCTCAGACTGTGAATGCAGAGCAGACTGCTGGCTTGATATTTACTATTTTTGTCCATTCGCCTCATGAGAAAGTATGAAAGATGACAGATGTGATTGGAGCGTTCGAGGAATATACATGGTCCGCAAAGAGTTTAGGGGCTGGTGGGGGTTTCGGCAAATGGATCTGCGGGGAAGCATGACATGGCGCGTGCTACTTTAAACTAAGCGAGCTAAGGGTACCTTAATGCCAGCTTAAGCAAGGTTTGTTTCTTTCCCCCCACCAAGTCACCGGCACTACTGACCCAACGAGGGGCGGATCTACTGGTGAACTCTCTCTTCCCTCTCTTCAATCTTCCCCACACCAATACTTTAATGACTTTATCAATGACACCATCCAAATCATCATCCAATCCAATGATCCTCGCCTGCTAATAAAAAAGTCAAAATATCATCCCCCCCAATTCCACTTTCCCACTTCAGGCCTGGTATCAATCATCGGGAAACTCGGTCGGAATCGCATCTGTCAATCATGCCTTCTCAGCACCCACAATTAGCAGACATGCATGAACACCTCATCCAGCGTACCCCATGCCTATCACTGTTTTCATCGCTCCAAATCATTCTACCCTCGAACCACCGAGATGAAAACTTCATGCAAGTCAAGCCAAGGGACAATGATGCTTCTCGAGGACAGTGTCATCATACCCGACATCCCATGATAATACCCGGCGAACCGGAGGACGAGTGGAGTGGCGGCTACAATCATGGCGGACCCAACGACTTTGGCGATGCAAAATCGTGGGCCAACGGTGCTTGCAGTCGTGATAGCATTTCTCTGCCTGTCCACTGGCTTCATCATACTGCGACTCATCTCGCGCATGGGTGTGGTGAAGCGAGTGAGCAATGACGACTATGCGATCGGTATCGCATGGGTGAGCTGTCACAGTCTTCCCTCGCGGACGGTACCGAGTACTAATGGATGGCAGCTCGTCGCTTTCGGTTTCTCCTTCTCCATCTGCTATGGGACAAGCGTTGGACTCGGCCGTCACGAAGCCAATGTTGCGCCACACGACCGAGAGTCTTTGAAGAAAGCCGAATATGCCTTCTCCGTTCTCTATGTAAGTGCATATCTAGAGCAATTGGAGGATAATCGCTAATGAGATTAGAACCCGGCATTAATGGCCACCAAGACCTCCATCTGTCTCTTCTACTTGACCCTATCGAAGAATCACTCAGTATTCAGGTGGTCTACCATCGCAACACTCGCCGTGGTAAATGTGGCCGGCCTTGCCTTGACCTTTCTCAACATACTCCAATGCCGTCCTCTGGGAGCCGCTTTCGATGACCCGATAAAGCCAATGGCCAAATGCATCGATATTGTCACGCTATACCTCTCCTCCGCACCGGTCAACATCATCACGGATCTGGCAATACTCTTCCTACCGATGCCTATCCTGACAAGCATGAGGCTGCCCCGAAACGAAAAGATCATCTTGATAATTACATTCAGCTTTGGTGCATTCGTTGCAGTGGTTGACGTGGTGAGGATAGCGTACCTGGAATCTGCGGCTTTGGCGCGCCTGCAAAATACTTCCGGATCTGCTGCTTCCAACGCAGAATACGATTATTCGTGGATAGCATCCCTGTCCTTCATGTGGTCTGCCGTGGAAGTCCACGTGGGGATCATTGTAGCGTGCGTCCCTGGCGTCAAACCTTTGGTGACTAAGGTCTTCCCAAACTTGCTTGGCCGCATCAAGCACGCCGGAGAATTGACTGGCAACCCATTCTACGGACCTGGCGACGCTCAATGGGCAAATCTGGCTCCCAAGACTCAAAGCACCTCGATCGCTGCTCCTCCCCACAGTCCAACGAGTGGCACCCATCTTGCGTCAAGCGGAGGAGACAGTATGGGTATGCTGGACTTCCTAACGACTCCGGACACCACCCCTGCGATGTTGCAGCAGACACAAGCCGCAGCGGCAACTGTTGGTACGGCTAGGCCCCGAACACCGAGTCTGACCATCTTCGACTTCGTCAACGACAGTCAAGCTAAGAGCATGGTGAAACTGACCAACAAGCAATCCTACTTTCCCCTAGCTCTGGTCACCGTCCTCTTCTTCCTCTGGGGATTTGCATATGGTCTTTTGCAGGTGCTCAATCAACAATTCCAGACCATTGTTGGCACAAGCGCGGGCCAAGCTGTCGCACTACACTCCGCGTACTACGCAGCCTATTTCTTCGCGCCTCTTACCTTTGGAAGGTACATTTTCAAGAAATGGGGGTTCAAAGCAACATTCATCACTGGTCTGTGCATATACGGTGTCGGTACCCTGGTCTTCTGGCCTTCTGCAGTTCTGGCATCATTCCCTGCCTTCCTCGTCTCAAACTTCATCATCGGCCTTGGCATTGCCACACTCGAGACGGCCGGTAATCCATTCATTTCTCTCTGCGGCCCCCCAGAGTACGCCGAGGTTCGTCTGAATATTTCACAAGGCGTGCAAGCTATTGGGAGTGTGGTGTCTCCAATTCTCGCAAAGAAAGTACTTTTCAGAAACGTGCTCGACGCGCCTTCACTCATCGACGTACAATGGACGTATCTTGGCATTGCTCTGTTCGACGTCTGCCTGGCTCTCATATTCTTCTACTTGCCGATACCAGAAGCGTCAGATGACGACTTGGAAGAGATGGCCGAGAGGCGTGAAAGCGTCTTCAGACGAAGGTTTGCCGGTCTCCCAGTCATCCATGTGACTCTCATAGTCGGCATCTTTACCCAATTCTGCTACGTCGGAGGCCAAGAATCCGTGGCAACATATTTTGAACAGTATGTCGCATACGTCAAGCCCAACTCTGACATCGGCCCCTTCAACTACCAAGCAGTTGGACACTCCGTCTTTGCAGTCGGCCGCTTCATAACAGCCGTCGCAGGTCTGCTCATTAAACCTCGCCGTATCCTCTTCTTGCTTTTCATTGGTGCCATAATCACTTCTGCGCTCGCCATGAGCTTTAGCGGCTACAAAGGCGTCGCCATGATCGTCCTAGTCCTCTTCTTCGAATCCGGAATCTTCTCCCTCGTCTTCGCCATCTCCTTGCGTGGACTGGGCAAGCACAGCAAGACCGGCTCGGTATTCCTCACAGCTGCGACATCCGGCGGGGCCATTATCCCTGCCATCATGTGGCCGGTAGTCAGCAATCATAGCGTCCGCTACGCGTTTTGCGTGGTGGTCGCCGTCTTTGCTTTTGGTGCTCTGATGCCAATCTATTTTTCCATCAGCCCAGCAGCCAAGAAGCAGGTAGACCCTATACAAATGCGGCAGAACTCGATACTCGGAGGCGAGATGAGACCTACGACGCCCAACAAAGCGAACAGGATCTTCAGCGCCGTGGTCAGGAGGAAGAAGACGAGCTCGGAGACTACGGCCTCAGACCTGCCGATGTGTGAGCATGTCGAGGGCGAGGGGGCCCAAAGTCGATGCTCATGTCACGCCAATGGGAGGGAAGGTGAATGTTCCTGCCAGCGAGATGAGTCATCACATAAGGCGCAGTGGCCTGGCTGAGAGATCTATAACCATCCTTTGATTTGAATGCTGCGTTTGAGCGTGGCGCTGGAGAGAACCGCCCAAAATTGAGGCTTTGGAAATGGGCTCACATAGCATGGCATAGCGTAGCACATCACATCACATGGTCGGTGTCCATGTCGAATCTGACACCTTGGAACAACTATGTATCCGATCTCTTTTCCAGAAAGCTCCCAAAACTTCCTGTATCGCATCGTCCCCCACCCCCTCTCTCTGGTTCCCCGGGCCTACGCCATGTGCCACTGTACACAATCTGTGGATATCCTATCTACATCTATCTCTATCTTTTCTCTGCTGGCGCAGAATCGCTCTTGGGTTATTTGTTTATTACCCCTGCCTTTTTGGTTTTGCTTCCTGCCTTTCCTCGGACTACTTCCTTCTCTCTTTCTTTCTTTCTTTCTTTCTTTCTCTTTCTCTCTTTCTCTCTTTCTTTCTTTCTTCTCTCTCTTTCTTTCTTCTCTCTCTTTTTCTCTTTCTCTCTCTTCTCTTTTCTTTTCTCTCTCTCTCTCTCTTTCTCTCTCTCTTTCTTTCTTTCTCCAGGCGGGGGCTTCGGTGTGGACGTCCGACCAATCTTCCGTCCAACAGGCACGCCGTCCCTCGATCGACGGAACCGGGAAGCGATGATCGATTGATCTACTGTGTGACATGTGCTTACGGATACCGGTTGTAGAAGTCTGTGGCCGTGGCTGGCGGTGGGAGTGGGGTCGATGGGGTGGAGCGGGATTGTTTTTTTCCTTTTGGCTCATGGGTGTGCTGGACTTTTGTTGCTCGTGCTGGGTGGGTTTGAAGCGCCGTGGCGTATCCGTTGCGCATTCTCTCTTTTTTTTTCTTCTTTCTTTTTCCCTGAGGACGGCTTGGGAGGCTGTGGCTGTCGGGATTCCGGTTCGGATTCGGGAAGGGTCCGATGTCTGTTCGGCACGGATGGCTGATGCTGGATGTAGTCGGGCCGCTTCCTCTGACGTTGCGTGTGCGGATTCGGTGCCCCGTCGGGAGAGAGGAGATGGATGTTCGAGCTTTGCTCGAGCTTCGTCAGGTGAGGTTGGGCTTGCGATCTGTACCGGTGTGTTCGCAGGTGGTCCCGTGCGTCGACTGCGAGCGCTGAGCTGGACTGGACATGGCTGCGCTGTTTTGCCGACGCAGGATGTGCGAGGTTGGTACTCGGGAGGGAAGAGCGGACGGATGTTCTTGGCTGCTTCGGGATGCCTCTTCATTCGACCGTGGCTTGGAAGCATGTTCGAGCTTGAGCTTCGTCAAGTAAATGCAGATGAGCAAAAGCATTTAGCATCGCAACCACACGCTAGGAGACGCGTGCCCGAGCTGTTATTAAATCCTCTTGCAGGACCTTGATAGCGTTCTAGGCAGTTTGGGGCTGCGATCTGTGTTGGTTTTTCGCTGATTTGTTTGCAGATGGATAGTCGTCTCTTCCAACATTCATAACAATTGTAGGCACTAAGTGGTAGCACTGACTTCGGTATATTCAGCTGCGGTGGGCGTGGTCGTGCAATATTTTCGACGGTTGATTGGAAGTCACCATGCCGATCAGAGTTTTCTGATTCTGTATAGGCAACCAGCTGGCTCGTTAACAGCTCCTTGTTGAAACTTGTGATGACGACTTCTGTCACTGATGCCGAGCAGACGTTGGCACTCGAGCCCGGGCAATATAATTGGCGTTGAAACACTATCCTTTGTTCATTAGCCTTCTGATTCCTTCAATAATGATCGATGGATTTACTTCTGCGTATTACCCTGCTGAGAAGTGAGCAGACAATGAAAAAGATATGAAGTGTATCAGAGGGTAAGTACATTCAAAGAAAGCTGGCATATATACGTACCGCAGTGCCCATTGTTGATCCGGCTCCGGCAAGCGGCGCAGCGGTCAAATACGTCTTGATATACGTGTTCTTACGAAGATAGTCATTCTATTACAGTTGGAGACAGTGGTGGAATGGCAAAAAGATCAAAACATATGGGAATGACTTGATTTGTGGCCACAAATCCAATCTGAGCCAGCGATTTTAGTTGCAAGTATCAAACCGGAGAAATGTCTCTCTGATACTGAGACATGATGTGATCTTACACATTTCGAAACCATCGTGTAAGTCACGTCAAGCAAGTTTCGCGTAGTGTCAAGCCATCAGATAGAAGATTTAGAGGTTGGATGCCATTACTGCTTGCTTAAGTGCGGCGCACATATCCTGAACGCATGTATCATTGACTGAGGATTCACGTGCTGTTGCACAATCTGAAGGGGTCGAGCCACTCCATGAACACTCTCTCATAGCAAAGAAGCAACCATAGAAAGGACGCAAAGGTTATATGCCATGCGCTTGATCAAAGTGGTATCCATGTGTGGAGACGGGAGATGGGTTTGCTTGGGGTCAAAGTATTCTCGACAGCCGACGCTAGGAGCCGTGAATGCTGTGAAACTCCTCAGCGTCGCTTCCACGGTGAAGCGTAGTTCTTCATAGCCTTGCAGGCTTCACCCTTGATATGGTCACACTTTCGTAAAGGATGAGATATTTTAAGTGAGCCAGATCAAGCAATTAGAACCCTAAGACTATCACAACGGCAGAGGGAACTATGTTTCCAAAGCATCATACCTCAAGAAGCTTCGTTTTTAAAAGGTTGCCACACTGTCATGGAACATGGTGCATTGAATGCAGCACACAAGGGAAGGATGTGGATGAAGAAGGATGCCGTCGAAGAGTCACATACTGAGAAGCATCTTCCTACACAAAACGCATCATTCTTCGATGGAGATTGATCTTGGATATCATCACACCATTACTTTTTGTTGGGAAGAAAGTAGGGAGGCTGGGGAATGGCGCGTAGAGAAGCACAAGTGGAAGCTCACCTTCTTCTCCATGCATCATCTTGACTCGGCTAATTGCGCGTCGACCATGGGGCCGCAGAAGCACAGTTTTATTATTAATCAAAGGTAAAATCTAGAAGGACTGGAGCTTCCGAGGTGAATTCAACACTCAACAGTAAGGTACCTAAGGTACCCTCTTGATTGCTTTCGGAATCGTTACAATTTAGAAGATATTCCTCTCTCCCCTATACTTAGTAACTTCAATACTTAACAGACAGATTCTTTTCCATAATGCACTTCGAAAGACAAAGGTATCAATGTACCCTTTCTAAATATTATACTACCATGCATGTTGCTTACTGGCTACTTTTGTGTCGGTAAATTACATGAACTTTAGAAATGAAATCGACATGTGGCCCCCACAGTTCGGCAAAAGTTCATGATGAAAGCAGCGCTTACCCGCAAAACATCCTAGCGCCAATTCCAACTCCCGCTATCTACTTCTATATTTCTAATCACCCCCACTTTCCGCCCACACACTCACATCCGCACCTCAAAGACCATCTTCACCCATCCTCCGCTGCCTCCGCTGTTCTTGCGTACATCCACGGTCTTTCGACCATTGCGTCCCATTGTTAACTCACCATGGCAGCCATGGACGCCTACAAGGGTCGCAAGGCACCAAACGTCTCTCACTATCTCGCCAATCTCAACGCACTTCCATCCGCCCATGACGTCGCGACCCAACAACAGGATGATTTCGACGATGAGCTTGCTCAGTTCACCAATACCGAATTCCTCGATTTTGACGCCGGTGACTTTCTCGAGCAACCCATGCCTGAGTATGATCCAAGTCTAGAAGAGAAGGCGAGGAGGGAGAACGCCGCTGCGAACAATAAAATCGGTGCCAAGGGCATGGATTTCGTCACGGGTATGTTGATCGGAAGACTCACCCAATACGTCCACATGTCTTCGCGCATCAACAGAAGACTGCAGGCGTACCTCACAAACGTACCTCAACCACATCCATAACTCAACGCTGATACAAACCCGCTAGGCGACTTCCCCTTCGCCGGCATAGAGCCCTTCATCCCTACCTCTCCTCAATCCGCCATCACCGCTCCTATCCAATCCCAATATCCAAGCAACGGACTACAGCCCGCCGTATACCCCACCTCCACATCTCCCATTTCCTTCGAACAAGCCTTCAACCCCGCCGCCTACCCGGGCCAAAAACACCATCTCTCCCCCACTCCAACGGAAAGTCCATCCGCCCACAACAACCCCTCCGAGCCCGAAACCCCCGCCGCCCGCCTCGCCGCCGAAGAAGACAAACGTCGCCGCAACACCGCCGCCTCGGCGCGCTTCCGCGTCAAGAAGAAGCAGCGCGAACAGGCGCTTGAGCAGACGGCCAAGGATTTGGAGAATAAGACGCTCCAGTTGGAGCAGCGCATTGGACGCTTGGAGACAGAGAACGAGTGGTTGAGGGGCCTGGTGGTGGAGAAGAATGGGGGCGCCAAGGAAGATTTGAGGGTGAGGTGGGAGAAATATGGAGGTCCCGGGGAGAGGAAAGGTGAGGCGTCGAAGAAGGGCGTGGGGACTGAGGTGGTGGAGGAAGGCGCGACGGATTAAAGTAGATTTGATGGGTTTATGTATGCATCTTGTTTTCTTCTTCCGCCAAATGATTGTATGTATGTGTAATATGAGTCGTACCGTCAGCCTTTTGGATGCACGGTAGACGCACAAGTATCTGGTTTTGGTTCCTTGGTTCCTCGTGTACTGCGCGGCGAAAATCAACTTCGCCGTCCGCTCCGTTACATTACATCCTCATACCATCTTCGCTCCTGAGTGAGTCCCAAGTACCTTGCCTACCTCTCGCATCACAGATCCAACAAACCACCCTACCCTACCCTACCCTACCCTACCATACCTATTCTTACCTACCCTACCTACCCTACCTATTCTTACCCACCCTACCCTACCTATTCTCACCTACCCTCACCTACCCTACCCTACCCTACCTATTCTCACCCACCCTATCCTACCCTACCTATTCTTACCTACCCTACCCTATCATACCTATTCTCACCTACCCTACCCTACCCTACCCTACCCAATCTATTCTTACCCACCCTACCATACCTATTCTCACCCACCCTGCCCTACCTATTCTCACCTACCCTACCCTACCCTATCCTACCATACCTATTCTCACCCACCTCCTCCACCTCACCCACCCCCTCCACATAAAACCCACCCGCTCGCTCGCTCAGTTGAGCGGTGGGCCATACCTTACCACAGGATAAGCCATGCGTCGAGTTGTCATCTAGGTACGTCCCTTACCTGAAATCTGTACAGTCAGGTAAGGTATATAAAGTAATAAGGTAGAGAGTGGCTTGGTTTGGCTTGGGTTGGGTTGGGTTGACTTGGCTTGGTTTGGCTTGGCTTGGCTTGGCTTGGCTTGGCTTGGTTTGGTTTGGTTTGGTTTGGCTTGGCTTGGTTCAACTTGGTTTGGTTTGGCTTTTGTTTGGTTTGGACTTGGCTTGGTGGTTTAACTTGACTTGGCTTGTGTGGAGTGTGGGGAGGCGGCATCACCTTCGATCCAGTTTGGCCCTTTTGACCCTTTTGGCGTTTCACTTGGGTGGGTGGGTGGGACTGGGGTTGGTAATCATTTTGTAGAGGGAAGTAGAGTAGATTAGAGTAGAATGCGCGGTGGGTGATGCGGGTGGTAGGTTTGGTGGATTGTTGTTGGAGGGTGGCGTTTGAAGTGGAAGTGGTGGTGGTGGGAGGGAGGTGGAAGGTTTTGATGGGGATTGGGGGGAGGGGTTTAGATTTTTTTTTATTTTTTTGAATTTTTTTATTCTTGGGGGCGGTGAGGTGGTGGGTGTATGTCAATGCGTTGAAGGACGGGGGTTGGAAACCGGATTTGTCATTTTCCTTGAACTTTTACACATACAGAGACTCAGAAAAAAAAATATATACGGCAGAAGACCACCGCAGGGTATCCTAAGAATCGGAGCGCCTCCCGGGATCTTTCAATGATAGGAAAGCTGCATTGTCATACATGGACAAAACGCACCCCATGTACAAGTCTTCGACATCCCCGTCCAGTCTTTACCACGCCAGAAACATCACCATCGGTCCGGCGAGGGACCCCTAGACGGAGGCCATACGTCGTCATCGTAGCCTTTCTCCGATTTGTCCGAAGGCGGCGGCGTGGGGAGACTGTCGGCCGAGTCGTCCGTCGCGACACGAAAGGACTCGGCTTGGATGCCCCAGGGAAAAGGCGGTGGGCTTCCTAGCCTTCTCTGAACCGGTCTCGTCTGGAGAGGGACGTAAGGGATATCCACGCCATCGAGGATCTGCTGGGCCACTTCTGCGTTGAAGGAGGCGATGAACGCTTCGTCTAGAGGGCGGAATTTGTCCCCTGCGAAGGTGCGATATCTGTGAAAAAGTCAGTCGCCTATGCTGGGTTGCGGCGAGCAATTTGCGGTGCCGGCAGCTACGTACTCCGTGATGATAGCAGCGTCGGTCCAGCCAGACAATTTCCGGTAACAAGCAACCATGCACCCCGTTCGATGCTGTTGAGGATTTTAGCTGAGGGTTTGGCTCGGTGGAACAGCTTGAATACATACCTTGCCCTTGTTGCAATGGATCAGTAGCGGATGATTAGATCGATTGAGGATGATTTTGAGCGTTTCGAGAAGCGTGTCTATCGGAATGATACTGGAAGGGTTCTTGTGCGCGGGGACGATGATACGGAAATGCTCAATGCCCTCCTCTTCCACGTACTCGAGGAAATCTTCTGAGTGAGGTGTCTTCACCAGGGTGCTGGTCATGATCAGAACCACTTCGACCATCAGTGATGAATTTTCTTACAGAATCGACTTTAGTCCCAACGACATCACATGCTCCATATTGTCGGCATGCGGGAAGCTGCTCCGGTAGAGGCCGGGCGCGACTTCTCCGAAGTTGTTCACAGGTCCAGATGAGGGAGACGGAGGACCACTGTCTTCAGCGCTGAATTTGCCTTTCAAACTGATTTGGTGGGCAGGCTTGTGAGACACAAGGTGGCCATGACTCTGGACGATCTTTTTCTGGGCTTCGGCGTCCATTTCGTGGGCAAGGATGATGATGATGATGATTGAATGCTTGTCTACTAGGTGTCCAAAAAGGTAGGCTGAATGAAGAAAGAGAAGAGCGAAATGTGGGAGGGGATCTTCCGGAGTGGAAAGCTGATTACAGCCTTCTCAAGGACATGTTGTAGGATGTGCGTTGGAAATAAGCATCGAGTGCTGTAAATCCATATTGAAATTGCTGGCGCGGGAGTACTTTTGTTGTGACTGGCGACGAAGGCTTCTCTGAGCGTCTGTGTGTGTGTTTGTATGTATCTGTCGAAACAACAATATGGTACTTGGGAAGTGTTGAGGGTAAGATTGTTGAAAGGTGGGATGGTAAGAAAATCTAAAGAAAAGAATTGAGATTCGTAGCTTGCGATGCCGGCTCAAGCCCGGCTTCCCGAAGGAGCTTAGTTTCTATTTAATTCTCCACGGCACGGGCAGGCATAGCCTTGGCGTGTATCTTATCTCCCGCTTTCTCTCGCATTTCTTCACGTGTTCAACAAAGCATTTTGCACTTGATCCTGGGTCCTTATTGTTACTCTATCTACAGTCCTGAACACTAGAATACGGGTCGATGATACTGATGAGTACGGGCATGCTCTAAAGTCAAGCAAGCTGACAAGTATAGCAAATTTGAGCCAAGACGAGCCTTAGGTTTGGGCTTTCCGAGGCGCAAACCCGCGCAAACCCAGTCATCGCGGAGGTCACGGGCCTGATTTCTGTGTTAGGAACTACCGGAGGAGCCCATATATGCGGGGACGCGATGGCTGGTCTTGTGAGAAGATACTATGTTTGGTAAAAGGACTCGCGGCGTTAGCCCGTAGGATGTTCGTAGGAGCCGGGGCCGCGACCTTGCATGTACATCCGGACTGAGCGAACTAAGCGAGTTGTATCTGAGTAACACCGCGTTTCAAGGCCTTTGCTGATCTGATGTCTCTCCCAAGCCAAACATCTTTATGGAGTTATTCCATGCTGCTTGACAAAGTTCAGCGGTCGAGATCCCCTTGACCTTGGCAATGACATGGACAACATGGACAATGGTGGCTGATTCGTTACGGCCTTTTACCATTGAGTCCGCGGTCCACTTCTCCTTTTTGACTGATTTCGGCAGTCCTTGAGCGTCATCTTTGTATTTTGCTGAGGCATGCGAGGCCCGCATTTCACACTTTGAGCGATTAGCAGCCAGGAAAATGGACGGTCGGAAGCGAGCGTTCCCAGAGGAACAACGTACCCATGGTCCATCGGTCTCGATCTGCAAACGTTCAAGGGGAATAGCTTTCACGACATCTAGATTCTCTTCGGTCTTCATGCTGCATCCATTAACCCCAATATCCAACCCAAGAGCCACCAAGCTCTCCATCTCCTCCATGGTGCCAGTAAAGCTATGCACCAAGCCTCTTCTCGGTAAGCTAGGCAATCTAGCAGACAGCAATCTTTCAAAGTCCTCACCAGCGGCGCGGGAATGAAGAAACAATGGCAACTGAACTTTAACCGCAATATCAAGCTGCGCTTCAAAGTACTTGAGCTGCTGCTCTTTGCCTGCAAAATGTAACCTATCGTAGTCCAACCCGATTTCTCCAAACGCGGTAGCAAGACCTCGACCTTTTGCGTCAACGGTCAGTGTCTCGAGCTCCTGTAGCAAGACTGTAGGCCCGCCAGGGTGCTTATCAAATGATTCTGTTTGGCATGGGTGAACGCCTACAGTGGCGTAACACCGTCCTGGGTATCCTTCTGCGAGAGCGATAGCCTTCTTCGACTCCTCCAAATCGGTTCCAGTGACCATGAACTTGAGACACCCGAGATCAACACCCCTTTGAATGACATGCTCCGTGTCGTCTGCGTGATGCTGTTTGCCGTAGTCTTGATGATTTCGGAGTCAGCATTACTCTTTCGGGAGGAGTGTCGAGTCGCGGGACATGTCTTAGGAGCAGAGAACTTTTGAGATATGTGTGGTGACCCATAAGACAGCACCAATGGGGAAAAATTGACTCGGAAAATGTAACTTACACTCCCCTTTGAAGGTGGAGTCTGTGAGGTTGATGCCCACCTATCATCCAGTATCAACGTCCTGGCACCCATTTTTTTGGTGTCCGAGAGGCTCACATCAGCATACTTGTACTCCGACATTGTTCTTCTGACCACTTGATGACCACGTCTCAGGTATGATTGGTCAGTAAGCGCGGAGAGGAAGGGCGGCGTAGCCCTTCGAATAAAGAGAAAATTCTTTCCTCCAGATAGAACACGTCGTGTTCTATGCATCTAAGATTCTAGTTCTAAATGTTGTTGTTCGAGTCCTCGCCTGCTGATGGAGACAGTCGATAGGAGAATGGCCATCGTCACGAGCCAAGACTTTGATGTGACTTCAGATGCGCGCTCAGAATACGTGGTTTACATGAAAACCCATGCACATCGCTTTTTGGAATAAAAGTCGCTCCGAGGCGATTAGAGAGCTGAGCGTTCTTTAATTGGCTACCGATCATGCGGGCCCTTGCATACCGGTTATATTCACTCTGCCCTTGCATCACCACTCCTTGCATGCCTCCTTCGTACTCTAGGAGTGCAGAAAAAAATCATGCGACTTTCTTTCACAATGTCTTCTTTGACTTTCTCAACGCTGTATCCTCTGACCTGTGCATCACCTGGGAGAGGCAACGATGATGTCGCCAGGCGATGTCGGTGGACTGACTCCTTCAAAGCTCTTGGTTCGTCCCACGTCTGATGTCATAGTTCATCGGTATGCAACTGACGCGAACTGCAGAGCATCGTTTGGGTTGTCACAGCTATTGCCATTACCCTCGTTGTTTTTCGTTTCGCCATCCGTCTCTTCATCGTCAAGAAGACAACCATTGACAACGTCCTTGTTTCAGATGTGCTTGTACTGTTGGCACTCGCGACCCTGATTACAATGGCTGGGTTGTACGGCCAGGTCATACCCATCATGTTCGATCTGGACTTGGTCATCGCAGGCAAACCTCCATTGTCTCCGGAGACTATGCTTGAATTCGAGGAGCGAGCGGATTACTATCTCAGAGTCCAGTTTGGCATCATTATACTCTTCTGGACTTGCGTGTGGGCTGTCAAACTTTCGATTCTGGTATTCTACAAGAGCTTGTTCGACAGACTTTCGCGGGCTTATCTATATGCCTGGTGGGCCGTAGTCGTCTTTGTCGGTCTGACTTATGTGGGATGCTGGGCTTTGCAGTTTGATTCTTGCAGCCCACTAAAGTCCTACTTCAAGATAGGTACAAAATGATATTGATATCCACAAGATTTAAGCTGACACCTGTAGGCGATTGTGATAAGCCAAGAGACATCGGGGTGTCGAACGACAGTCTTTACTACTCCACAGCAGTCGATATCGCGTGTGATCTCCTAAGTAAGTGTACATACTCAATCCTGTACTCCTCTCCACTCTGATACTTGGCTGATCCCCAATTCAAAGTCATGGCTCTACCTCTGCACCTACTCATAGGACTTATCGGGGTCAATCGGAAACAGAAGGCAGGCTTGGCTGCCCTCTTCTGCCTCGGCTTCTTCATCATTGCCGTGGCCCTCGTTCGCGTCTTCCAGACTAGAACAACGAAGGAGCACCAAGCTGATCCGATATGGCTAGCTTTATGGTCCCAGATCGAAGCGAGCGTCGGTAAGTATTCTCGAAGTCCTGTCCCACACTCCCTACTGAGATACTCTACTCTTTACAGCTGTTGTGGTATCCTGCCTCCCTTCCTTCGGTTGGCTACTCAACAAGCGTGCCAGCTCTGAATCCGCCTACAAACGACGAAACCCATCCTCATCAGGCCGCTCTACCTCCGGCATACGATCCCCCAAGTATCCCGCAGAGGCCATGCGGCTTGGGACAATTCGTCAAGGGACGTTCTTGGAAATCGATTCGCAGGACCCGAGGGATTCTTTCGATCATGTTGCGGCTGCAGAGCGAGAAGGGGCACCGAACACGGTCATTTCAAAAAGTAGTAGAACGGAGAGTCAGGAGGATGTCCTACCGAGCGTGCCACATAATCGCATATTGTTGCGGCAGGATATGGTAAGTATACTAGCTCCATAGAGCTGAGACGGGATTAAATCTGACTTTTGCGATCCATAGGTCAGGACGGAAGAGACGTTGTGAGACGAAATGACTTGCGGTATGATTAGACTTCAGATGGGAGACTTTCATTCTCGGGACCAGCGGAAAGGCACTGTAATCTAGGGTGTTCTTCCCTTATAGGAGAAATGCATTGGGACAAAGTGCTTTCATGACATCGCTATGGACCAATCGAGAAGACGGCGTGGCAGATTGGCTTCAGTAAGCTTCATTGTCGTCGTAAGTTCATCACGCACACAGCCCGCCCATCAAAGTTTGCTCCCCACATCCTGTCCCCCAGCCAGGCCCTCAGTATCACTCCCCGCATTACTGAAGTCCGCCCCCAACTCCTTGTCCCCAATCTTGATCTTCTGCGCGTCCTGGAGCACAAAGAACATCCGCGCCCACTCTGTACTCGACACGTTCCTCCACCCATGGTTCGTCCCCCTCTGCACCGCCACATCGCCTCTCCCCATGATCCTCTTCACCCCATCGTCAAGTATCATCTCCACCTCTCCCTCAATCACTATCCCATAGTCGAGCGATTGCGTCCGGTGCATCAGGGCCTCAGTGCCGGGTCCGAAATCGACCATCCGCGCCACGGTGCCGTTGGGATTCACCAGCCCCAGCTGGTCCGACTGGATGATCTTGTCGTGGGCGGTGAGGTCGGCGTTGCCGTTCATGTTGGGTGGGAAGGTGGAGGTGGTGTAGACGACGTCGAAGGCCATCGTGTCGTTGATCCTCGGCGTCCAGGCGGCGGGCCGGTCGGATTCCACGATCGCGAGCCCGGAGGCATCGTGTCCGGTTATGTGGTGCGTGAGTCCTGGAAGGCCCTGGGAGAGCTGCGTGTCGTTGCGGGGTCGAGGGTCGGACATGGTGCTGGGGTGAAGGGTAGATTTTGGGGGAGGGGGAGGGCTAGGAAAGTTTCTTTTGAGCCTCAATGTTAATGGCGGCAGGGATCGGATCAAGTCTCTCGTCTGGCGATGGTCCAGACTTGTGGTGACTCAAGAGCTGGGCGAGTCAGAAGGGACGGGGTTTTCATTTTCATTTTCTTGGCGACGAAAATTAGCGTATTGGAATGCTTGGCACCGGAGATCTCTCACACCAGTGACCACACACCCAAATTCGTACTGTAGCATAAAAATCTCTCGGCAAAATTATTCAATAACACTGCTATCGTTAGTATAGGTCCGAAATAAAAGAATAAAGCTATATTGAAGTCTTGGCATGTTCCTCAGTCCCTCAGTCATCTATTTCTAAGCTTCTTGAACAGAGGCTATTTTAGTAGTTGTGGGGGGTAGTTCTTGCTGCGGCAGCGGCGGTCCGGTGGCTGCTGCGTTATTGGTGCGTTTGGGAGGTATAGCTGAGGTTGTATAGCTTCAAAATTGATTAAATGCGACTATTTGCGATGTGGCTACTTGATTTGAATGATTTTACGGAGAGATTTCTGTGCTACAGTAGGTACGAATTTGGGTGTGTGGAAAAATCTCCGGTGCCAAGCATTCCAGACGGTTTTGAATACGCTAAAAGGATTCCCCACCTCGGGAAGAAAATAAAAAGCACCGCAACACCATTGTACACCTAGGTAATACGAACTAAATACCCCCAACAACACGGGATCAGGCAACCTCCCAGCTGCCGGCGCTCGCTCGCTTTGGGCGTCCCCGATCCTGCCTGCCTTTATGCCTCAGTGAACATCGAGAGTGCATTGCCAATGGTCTGACGATGACAATTGAATTTTGTTAGAATATATGGGAAGTTTTAAGCGCTCGAATGTGAGACAACCGCGAGAGCGGACGCTACTCGAGCTTTCTTCCGATCCGTCTCTTCTTTCCTTCTTCCTTTCTTCCTTCCCCATATATCCCACATCAGTGGCTTCAGGGACAGCACTGATCAACCGGGGTACCTGTCGCCAATGGCTTCAGTTGCAGACAGTGTCTTTGTTAGGGTGCCAAGAACCTTTTTTTAGGTCATATCGATCATCTACTGCACGTAGCTCATCGCCTACCATTCTCCCACATTATCGAATAGTAGCCTCGAATGGCCATGTGCTTTTCTAGGGACCCCTCGCTAATGAGACTAATGCATCTCTGCGAGCGCCATACGAACGCCATGCGACGCGATGTGCGGGGAAAGGACATTTGCAATCACAATATGGCGTCAACAAGGTCCAACCGCATATCGAGAGGTAGATTACGACTTATATATCCCATGACGGGTAGAGACGCAAGGGTTTGATTGGACTGCGAAAGTCCCGAAACCATTCTCTGACACTTGCTCTCTCAATTTCAGCTTCCCTTCATTTCAGTGCCTTTTCCATGGTCTTCCTGCTGTCCCCCACAGACTTCCTGCTCTCTTTCTTTTTTCCCCCCTTGATCTCCGTCTCACATGAACCCCTTAGTTTTATGCAACAATGGCGACGTTGGAGCAGCTCCTCGAAGGACCCGGCTTGGAGCCTCCTCCCGGTGTCGTGCCAAACTTCATTGATCCGCAGTCACGATCGGCGGCGAACCTGGCCTGTAACATAATATGCGTGAGTGTCGCGACGATATGTGTTGCGATTCGCATATACACCAGATTTGTCATTACTCGATTTCACGGGTGGGAAGATTGTGAGTTCTGACGTTGGCTGGAGCAATGGTGTGGCCTACTGACTCTTTCTAGACACCTGCGTCATTGCATGGGTGAGAAAAAATCGAATCGTTGCATGAGTAGCATCAAGCTTACAGAAGCCCTCGAAGCTTGGTCTCATCGCTTACGCTACCTTGATGCTGGTACCCATCTTCAATCATAACGCCGGCATACACCAGTGGGATATACAAGTAATTAACCTAATACAATGGACCAAGGTCAGCTATATATTCCTCAGCAAATCCTACCGTGTATCTAAAACCTGCCTGTTTCAGATTGCGAACGGCATCGAGATCGCCTATATACCCACAATATTCATCACTAAACTTTCCATTCTCCTTCTCTTTCTACGAATATTCGTCCCCAGCGGCAAGACTAGAACATACTGGATAATCCAAGGCGTGATACTCTTCAACTTCCTCTTCTATCTCGCCAACTTGCCAGTCGAGATCTGGCCATGCGTCCCGAGAAGCAAGCTGTGGACGCCAACAGAGCCTGGCCACTGCATCAAGAACGAGGAGGTCTTCGTTGCAGGAGGTACTATCAACGTGGTGTCGGACTTCACAATACTACTCCTTCCCATCGTCGAAGTCTGGCGCTTGCATATGTCGACACAAAGGAAGATAGGCGTCTCTGCAGTTTTTGCAACTGGACTGTTGTATGTTTGCTACCTTTGTAAGAGAGAAAAGGCTAAGATCCACTAGCGGCTGCATCTCAAGCATCATGCACCTTGTTACAAGTGTTGCCAGCGCCAGAAGTCCCGACAAGACTTATTATCTGTTTCCTGTGGCATTGTGGACGTGAGCTTGAAGTCGCCTGCGCTTGCTGAATCCCATGAGCTGACCACGCAACAACAGTATCGCCGAGATCGCATCCGGCATCGTCTGCGGCTGCCTCATCACCATGCCCCACTTCTTCCGCCATTTCGCCCCGAAAATCGCCAGCAAACTCTCCCTCAGTCGCCACAGTCGCAGCACGGGCGCCAGCAAACACGCTTGCTTCGTTCCCGTCCGTGCCAGCAAAGTGCCAGAGTGGAGCGGCGCGTACGAGTCGGCTGATCGAGGCAAGGATGAATACATGGAACTCGAGGAGAGCAATGCCTGGCGGGGCTCGGCTACGACGATCATGCATGTGGATGATAACGGTGCGGTGCGTGGAAGGAACGAATGGGGTGATCGGGGTGGAAGGGGCCCTGTTTCGAATCTGCCGAGCAATGTCACCTCGATCTACTCGGACGATGGCCCGAGGGCTGATAGTCCTCATCTGATGAATCGTCCGGTTCATAGGTAATGGAGCAATGGTGTTCGTTCGTGTCGTGTCGTATCGTATTGGCACGCTTCGAGCTTTTTCCTCCGTAACGTCACCTTTTCTACAGCAGCATTTTCATGCATCCCTCCTTGTCAATCAACACCGGCGCCCTTGTTTTTCGAAACCACAGCCTGTAACTTATCCATGGCCAAAAGCCGGGCGCTTCGCCCACCGACATCTCCTTGCAAGCCAACACCCGTGCACAGCTCCCCTCCTCCCTTCCTCCCTTCCTTCCTTCCTTCCTTCCCTCCTTCCTGCCCGCTCGCTCGCTTACTTGATGCCGACACTTCCCCCCCCCCCCGAAGGAAGACGCAAGAAACACATGTACAGTAACGACTTCCCCCCCCCTCCTTCTTTTGCGACAATAATCCCCCCCCCCCCGCCCCCAGCGCCGTTCCAGCAACTCCGGATTTTTTCCGTCCCAGGACCCTGCCTGTGTCTGTGCTCGACCTACCTACCTCGTCGTCCCCACCGCGCGGGATCGATCGCGTCGGTGGCTCTTTGGAGCTGGCTTGAGGCGTAGGTATGTACATAGGTTCATTGACCCTGACTCTGATGGGAGATGGGAGATGGGAGATGGGCGATGGGAGATGGGCGACTCGCAGGACCAAGAAGTCGATTATTCATATTCGAGGTATCTTAGTAAGAGCCGCATAGCATAGCATATACTACCGTTTCTAGTGCCGTTGTTTCGGCTCTCAAACATACAGCAATGGAGTTCGGGATGGATGGGTTGTGCGATTGTGGCTTCTTTCATTGAAGCTAGCAAGCCGGAGAGTATGATACACGTAGCAGGAAGACATTACTATCCAAGCGACTCCCCGGGTCCCAGACAAAGAAGATCAAATATGCGGCAAGCAATAAACAAATGCCCCCCGAGAGCGATATGTGTTCTATGATGGACACGACCGGGAAGCGCACTGCCCTCATCCGCTGCACATTATGCATTCTTCGCGGTTCTCTATGCTGCCTGTAACACTATCAGTCTTTGGCTCACAAGCGGTGATCAGATGGGCAACCTACATTGCAAGACCTCCTGAGCATAGATATCTTTCTCCCTCTCCTCGCTCCCTTCGGTATCTTCCTCCTGCTTGACGTCGTTCACAGCATGCTCGGGCAATTCCTCCTTGGTCGGCATATCAACCGGATCCGTAGCCAGCGACTTGGGGCTGTCACCCTCTTCGATGTCGGCCTTGAACGTAGGGAGCACCGCAGACTCTGCCTTGGACGGTGGGGAGAACTTCTTGTTCTCTGACGCTGGAGGTGGTGTCGCTGTGGGAGTGGGCATGCCGTTAGGAGACATGGTAGCAGTCCCATCCGATGGCTTTCGCAAATACATTGGTCGTGGCACAGCGGAGTGGGAGTTGGAGTTGTAGCCAGCGGACGGCCCGATTCGCTTCTTGACAGCGCCGGTACGAGCTACGTTGGTGTCGACAACCTTGAGCTGCTCTTGGTCGACCGTGAATTGAATGGGTGCAGACGCGGCCATGGTGCGAAGATAGTACATCCCAGTCTTGAGGCCGAGCTTCCAGCCAGCGAAGTGCATGCTCGTGATTTTTCCCATGGTTGGGTCTTTGAGATGAATGTTGAGGGATTGCGATTGATCGATAAAGGCACCACGATCAGCTGCCATCTCGACGATCTTCCGCTGTGAGATTTCCCAGACTGTCTTGTACAGGGCTTTGATATCTGCAGGGATGTTGGGGATGTTCTGGATGGAACCACCGTCGGCGATGATTCGGTTCTTCATGTTGTCGGACCAGAGCCCCATGTCGACCAAGTCCTTGAGAAGCCATGGATTAACGACCTGGAACTCACCAGCCAACACACGGCGTGAGTAGATGTTCGAGGTGTATGGCTCGAAGCATTCATTGTTTCCGAGGATTTGAGAGGTACTGGCTGTCGGCATGGGTGCTACGAGCAAACTGTTTCGTACACCATGCTTGGCAATCTGATCTTTGAGACCGTCCCAATCCCACAGGTCTGTTGGGGTGACATTCCACATGTCATACTGCAAAATGCCTTGAGAGACAGGCGACCCTTCGTAGGAAGAGTAAGGGCCAAGTTCCTTTGCTAGCTCGCAGGATGCTGTTAAACCTGCATGGTAGATGGTCTCGAAGATCTGCTTGTTCAAATGCTTGGCCTCGGCCGAGTCGAATGGTAGACGGAGAGCCAGGAAAGCATCTGCGAGACCTTGAACGCCTAGTCCAATAGGTCGGTGACGCATGTTGCTATTCCTGGCCTCTGGTACGGGGTAGTGGTTGACCTCGATAATTCGGTTCAGATTCTTCACGACAACCTGAGTGACCTCGTGTAGCTTGCCAAAGTCGTATTCGCCACGTGCGATATCCACAAAGGTAGGTAGAGCAAGCGAAGCCAAGTTGCAGACTGCGACCTCGTCTGGTGCCGTGTACTCAATGATTTCTGTACATAAATTCGAGCTGCGGATGGTACCAAGGTTCTTTTGATTGCTCTTGCGGTTGGCCGCATCCTTGTACAGCATGAATGGATTCCCGGTCTCAGTCTGAGCCTCGAGAATGGAATACCACAGCTTCTGAGCTTTGATTGTTTTACGACCACGGCCTTCTCTCTCGTATCTGCAAGACAGTAGTCAGCGACAGGAACAGTACAGCGCCTTCAATGGATGGTATACCTCTCGTAGAGTGCCTCGAACTCATCACCGTAGATATCAGCAAGCCCGGGTGCTTCATTGGGACACATCAAGGTCCATTCTCCGTTCGCTTCGACACGTTTCATGAACAGGTCTGGGATCCAGAGAGCGAAGAACAGATCACGAGCACGAACTTCCTCCTTTCCGTGGTTCTTTCGGAGATCCAAAAACTCGAAGACGTCCGCGTGCCAGGGTTCAAGGTACATTGCAAAGGCACCTGGACGCTTGTTGCCTCCTTGATCCACGTATCTAGCGGTGTTGTTGAACACGCGTAGCATGGGTACGATACCGTTCGAGGAGCCATTGGTACCGCTGATGTAAGAGCCAGTTGCACGAATACGATGGATGTTGAGGCCAATGCCTCCTGCAGTCTTCGAGATCAATGCACATGTCTTCAATGTGTCGTAGATGCCCTCGATACTGTCGTCTTTTATGTCGATCAAGAAACATGATGCAAGCTGTGGATTCGGTGTTCCAGCATTGAAGAGCGTGGGAGAGGCGTGTGTGAAGTACTTTTGGGACATAAGATTGTAGGTCTCGATGACCTTTTCAATATCGTCATCGTGGATGCCGACAGCAACACGCATGATCATCTGCTGAGGTCTCTCGGCGACTTTACCGTTCAGGCGCAGCAAGTATGAGCGTTCCAAGGTCTTGAAACCGAAGTATTGGTAGTTGAAATCGCGGTCGTAGACGATGGCAGAGTTCAGCTCCTCTGCATGCTTCATGACCGTCTCGTGTGTTTTCTCCGAAATCATGGGTGCTGGCTTGTCATTTTTAGGATTGACGTAATGGAAGAGATCATCGATGACCGATGAGAATTGTTTCTTTGTTTGTTTGTGGAGGTTCGAGACAGCGATACGAGCGGCGAGGATGGCATAGTCAGGGTGGGTGACGGTCATGTATGCAGCCGTCTCTGCTGCCTATATGCAAGATTAGCGATCAATGCCATGCTGTATGTTTGGCCGGGCTTACCAAGTTGTCCAACTCGATAGTGGTGACGCCTTGATAGACACCAGAAATAACCTTCTGTGTGATGGCAGCAGCGTCGACGTGTTCTGCGTCCAAGCCATAGCACAGGCGGGAAACGCGTGCAGTGATCTTGTCGAACTGCACTCGCTCTTTGCGGTTGTCTAATAGAGTACGGGTCAGCTACTGATTGTCTGACCGCTGTCTCTCCGTTGCAGAAAGATGTCGCCTCGAATCCAAGCGATATGGGAAGCCAATGGAAGACATCTTTTGGTGGCAACAGAGTGTAGTGTACTGAGGTCAGGAACGTCGAATACTTACCACGCTTGTAGACAAACATCTCGTCGGAGAATTATGGACAAGTATGCAGGTCGAATTTGGTGGCCTGGGTGTGCTGCAAGGAAGGGAGAGAAGTGGGCGTTATGATATGTTTTGTGAACGCGTATTTTAGCGCGTACGCGTAAAGTGGTGACGCTAAGATAAGATAAGAAATATCAACAATTCCTTTCAGCCCCCGAGCCTCCGCTGCCTGACAGCCGAACAACGATAACAGCAGAGTGTTGCGCTGTTGAGGGGCCAGCTGTTTCTAGATATTCCTCAAAGATGGCGCTCTAACAGGGCAAACAAATACGACTGTCTACGAGTAGAAGCTGGAGATTCAAGTGCATTTGCGGCGACACTAAAATCTTTCCTCAAACAACCTGCCGACGACAGACCATTTCTCATTCGCACGTATTTACCTGCCACTCGGACGTCTGTGCCTAAAATGAGGGCCATGCGATCGACAGCAGGTCCAGCAAAAGCGACATGTAACGTTCTGATGGCGTTAACGGTGATGGTCTGTAGTAGTATTTCCAAGGCATTGAATGGCACACATGCTGATAAAGATAAGATTTCTACGGTGTGGACGACCAAGGTCCGAGAGAAGGCTTGTACACGGCTGATGAACAGTGGATGGCGTCATTGTATTGCAATGATGGTTCGCAAAGCGCTACCATTCTTGCGTACGTAATTATCTCGATCTTGGAGTCATCGATACGTTTGGGCAATGGAGGACAGCTTAGAACTCGAATCCAGAAAAGGTGGCCTGACCATGGGCTCCGATAGGGTAGGCCCGCCATGTAACATTGAAGTTGTTCTTACTATCGCTTGAAAGCATCGATAGTGTCCCACACGAGTAGGAATGCTCGAGATTCAAGTTTTGCGAGCTAAGGCTTTGCTTTTCTCTCATGAGATTTGTCTAGTCATGCATACACAGGAGTCCAAACGTCTAGTTCCAATCCAATCTTAAAGCGCAAGGCTTCCAGGCAAGTTCTCTTCTATCCTAGCCTTCTTGCTGCACTGACGACGGTGCAAAACATGGCCCTCCAGAATTGCCACAACCCCGAAGGTCTTGCTTGTTCCTCTTAATATCCTCGATGAGCAAGCCATCCTCGATACCTTCAGGATTCCCCCACTGTATCGGAGACGCCAGGGGACTTTTCTTGCTTTGTTTCTGTAAATGCGAGTCTCGTAACCTTGTGAGCGTCAACGAGTTCTGTAAAGATCTTCAATGTCGTTGTGGCGTCACATGTAAATGCTGCTGAAACTAGGGTTGTGAATTGGCCCGGTTTTATGTATCGTTGCAGGTTACTCTTCTTATCGTGGGTCGATTCCGGGTTGTCTAGGTCTAGAGCAATGATTAGTCTTCAGAAGAGAAAAGTTTCCAGCCCGAGACTCGGATTCTCCCATTCGTTCCCCGCCACCCAGACCGTGAATAGAATAGAACATGGCGGCTTGAAGATAACAGCAAGGGAACTACACAACGGGTGTTGCAATCTGGAGATCACGGCCTTGAGACTGGAACGAGTTGCATTGATATTCAATCACCAGCAAGGTAGTGGCGGGCAGTAGAAGATAATTACTAACGAGGCATACAGCGACATCAGTCGTTTATTCTAGGGCGTGCAAGACCATAACGGGATGTCCAAGCAATCCGCGTTTAATGCCGCTGACTGTCTCAGGTAGATCATATGGCTCACCGTCTGAGTCTTGATCTTTGTATGGATCCATAAGCCAGAATATGCGACCCTGAGCAATCACATCGGAAGTAAGCATGACGATTCCTGCACAGTGTTTATCAAAGCTGGATCGCGTTGATCGGGATGGACAGTTGCTTGTCGTATGAGTTTAGAAAACTAGTAGTTGCAAGCTTTGCAGCCGAGGTTCACAATTTTATATTACACAAGCACGGATAATAACTCGCTCAGATATAAGATTTAAAGCCCAGCCGAAATAGTAAAACAATAGTTGTTCGTTCGTGATTAAACTAAATCGTTTGACACCATCTGAATGTTAGTAATTGTAGATCGTCCGGCAGAACCATCCGACGACACACATGGCTGCAGTTGAAAAGTCTTCAGCCCCAGGCTCAGATTCTCTCATTCGTTCCCCGCCAGCCAGACCGTGAAGTGAACCTCAACACCCTCGGGTTCCATGCAACGTCAAGCCAGAAGACCACCAGGCAAGTCTCCCCATCCACAAGCTCTTTGACTGCTTTTCCCAGTACTCTGTAATATCATTCGATTAACATCCCCTCCCCCGGGGGCTTCTTCCACGCCGCCATTGACCTTTGCACCAACGCAGTTCAGATACTCCTTAGAAGCCCTTCGCCCCAACCGCCGACCGCGTTTCCAAGCATCCTAAGACCAATTGTGATCAATTTCCCAAGTCCCCAAGATACACCGAGAGCCACTATCCACACCTGCATTAATATCTCGAAGGATCTTCTGACAAGCCATTCACTACAGGCTGGATCTGACTTGCCCTTTGCCCAGATCATAGCAGCAGCCAGTAGAACCACAGATACAAGCAACTTGATCTGGCCGAAAGAAGTGGAGGTCTCAGACTCTCCTCGAATGGATCTCGTAGTAATTACGGCGAATGGAGCCGGAGGGTCAGATTTTTCAGGCTGGCGGTCTATTCTTGGCCGGCTCGGTGGCAGTGAGTCCCTAACCGTCATCAATCTCATTACATCGGCGTTGAGATTAGCAGCTTTGGCAGCGGACTCCTTTGCTCTGGATGTGGCTAGTCTCCTTGCGCAGTCCTCAGCGTTGAGCTTATTGACTCTTGTGTGGTAGTAAATAGTATTGAGTTTCGCGACAACGACTGCAAAGCTTCTCTGAGTGAGCCGGTAGTAGTTTGGGGGCTGGTCCCAATCGTAAGGCTGCAGCATGCTTTGATGGACGAGGTACTCTCTTCGTATGCTGATGTAACCTGGCCTGCGAAATGTGGCGTCACCTTGGAGGTTCAGTTGAGGCTGGCCGGGGTAAGGCGGATGCTTCGGCCTTACGGCAAGGTAGAGCTTGATGTCTGACGGAGGGAAGCAGTCTTCTGCGTTGCAATGGTTGAGTGTAGTCAGCTGTCTCAAGGACTAGGTTAGCATCGAGGTTTGTTGCTGCGAGGCGAATGAGACACGGACGATACATATCGTCGTCAGTCTGGAGGACTAGTACTGGATGCCAGAACACTGAAGACTCAAGGTCATATTTCTCGAGATAGTAATTGTGGACGTCTTTGATTTTCTTGAGGAACAAGATGCAGCCTTCCAGGCCTTGCGGTGTGAGGATGGAGGAATGCCGCTGTTGTCGAGACATTGTGCATTCATCACGAGATTGGCGATGCGGGTGAGATTGTGCCGGCTGAGGTCTGCAAAGGTTGGATTTTAGAAGTTCACTCAGGATCACCTGCACCAAATTACATTTGGCAACACCGCTTTTGCCTGTAACAACTTTCGAAATTTTTATGATGCGCGTGCTACTGCCGCCGTCTAGATCCATCAACACTCCTTCCATCAAACCGAGTTGACCCTTGTCAGCGAGATGAGCGAGCTTGTTCTCCACCTTAACAATGGGCCAGCACTGAGAGGATATTTATTGCAGGTGCAAGTTGAGGGGAACTTGCCAAAACGTCCCAAGTGCTCACAGCGTTCTGTTACCTGGCAGAATGTCTGATTGCTAGGGATTCCTTCGCAGGCATTATTGTTTCTAACAATGACTTCTTCCAGAACAACATCGTCATCGATAGTGACGGCTTCTGGATACATTGCCTAGCCATAGCATATCCTTGCACCCCAAGCCAAGTTCTCCTTTCCTTCTTCGCATCCACCACCACTTCTCCAAGACCTGAACCCAGACGACCCGCCCGAGCCGGCAACACCAAGCCAAGGTCTCGATAACAGCAACTAAGCTCAATTCCGGGCTGCCGCACACACATTAAAAAGGCACCTCGAGTCAAGCAATGCAAGAACTGAGCAAAGGTCCGGCAAGCCAAGGAAGCGGAGCGGAACAAGAGAGTCAAGCTCTTGATACCGGCACCCAGCCAAGAGCTAGATATGCGCTTCTCCAACCTTGATGGCAAACAGCAGAAGCAAGCAGGCAAGCATGGCCGTCGGGAAAGGCACTGGAAAGCGCTTCGTGAGCCATATGTTGTAGCTTTTAATCTGATTGTTCGGAGGCTCTCGCACCGGACTGCGGGATGCGGGCGTGAGGATCTCATTTCGAGCAGGAAGGCATTGCCGATGGTCATAAGCAGATGGCTTTTGGGGATGGAGATAAGCGTGCCACGCACTGAGCTCGTCTCGCTGACTCGGCGGCGGCAAGGGCGGCTGGTTCGGAGGCAGCCGAGACGGCCGATGCCAAGACTTTGAGATCCTCGAACATCGGGGCAACAAATCTTGTGCCTGCACAGCTCGAGTCTCCCAGAACAGCCAACACTGACATCCAGACCATGGCAAACGCTCTTCTGGCATTGGACGTAGATGTCCAGCTGATGATTCTCGAAGTGGTGAGGAGATCCGACCTTTGGATTATGACATACTCTAGGCTCTAATGTTACTTGCAGCTGAGCAAGAGTTCCCCTAAAACCCTGCTGAATGTTGCGCTGAGCTCTAGATCATTGTCCCACTTTTCAAGGAGCTTCATTTACCGTGTCATTCATTTCACGTTCAACCGTAGCAGGCGAGATGTCAACGGACGACTTGTCAAACAGCTGTTGACTGACGACGATTTGAGCGCCAAAGTTCGAGAGATACGTATCCTCTGGGCTCCGTCCGCCAAACTCCAACATGGGGAAGGTAGCAAGGAGGATCTTGAACTGCTCGGTCGAGCTTTACCAAGATTGACTGGGCTGAAGACATTCATCTGGGACGCCCAGTACCCTATACTGTCCTGGCTCCTAAAGACCCTCCAAACACACCATCCGCAATGCTTGTTATATACCCGTCATCCCGGGAGTCAGGATTCGGCCCAGACTCTGCCACGCCTATGCGCCTCACCTTGTCTTTTCTCTTTAGACGTAACACTTACAAGTGGACAGTATCAAGCTTTCACAGAACTTAAGAAGGTACTCTCCTCTGCTCCAAATTTGCGCGACCTTACGATCGCGTCCGCTTTCAACATTCCTCGCGTTTCACCAGACCAGGTGCAAGGGGAGCCCCAAATCCTTCTGCTTAGATCTCTTGAGCTTTACGGCCCCATTTTCGGCATCGTCAAACTCCCAATCGCTTGGCAAATGTTGGAAAGACTGTCCTTGGACAGTGTGTCTTACCTTCCAACGTTCATGCCGGACTTTGCTGGGCTCAAATCACTTCTGTTGCGAGCCGGAGACTCTGGTGATAACAGTGTGCCTTTGGGCATTGTTTTGCAAGAATGTAAAAAGCTTGAAGTCCTGGACTTGACTGGATTCACCTCCTGTATCCGGATAAGCGAGGAAGACTTGTGGGAAAACGCTGGGAAGACATTGATCAAGCTGAGGCTGCATGAAGACGAAAATGTAGGCAGAGGGGGTGAAAGACTTGTTTTATCCTTCGGGGACATGGGACGCATAGCAAAGTATTGCCGCAACCTGCGTAGCCTCGGTCTTGATATTCAATGTAACGGGCAAGAGTGGGTAAGTCCGATATCCCACGTCGTCATAGCCTCCAATGTCAAGCTGACGGCATCTACGGCCATATACAATGCTCAAATACATCGCGGATGAATTTTGGTTCCTTGTCCATCTGGAGCTCAACATCTTGATCGAAAATCCCCAACATGACAACCCTACTTCTCCCAAGGCAACAGAAGACAGCGTCCCAGGAATTTGGCAATACCTATGGCAGGAGATCCTCAATTCTCGGGTTCGCAGAGGCCATCCGATCCCCACACCCCGCCTCCGATCCCTCGATCTCATCGCCGGCTCCAAAAGTCCCGCAGCCTCTCGTCTATATTCCCTGGACACCTTGCGAGCAGACCAGCAACGCTTCACCTTCGATCTATCCGACCGCGACGACGAGGCCCGCGTCGGCATCGCCCACGTCCACTGCGCCGAGCTCAAAGCGCTCCGGACCAAACTGTCCTCGGCAGACCCTCTCTGGACCCATCAGCAAGAGCTCATCATGAACACCGCGACCGAAAGAGCGACCAAGGGCCCTCACATCCGGATGCCGTTCGTCATGGACGGCGAAATGGTCCGCCCGTCACCCTTCTGGGATCGGCTCGACGATGACAGGTTTTCCTACCGGTGACGTATGGGCTTGTGAATGGCGTCGCTACACCTCGGTGGATGTAACGGGACACGAGCACCCGATTTGGCTTCCTATTCCTTTTGCTCCTAGACGTGCGGAGCGCAGGCTGGGTCGTCACGGTACCAAGCTTCTCACGGGTCCTCGCCGTGAGGTAGGATTCCGCCTCACTGTTCTGATCACGCGGGCCCACTGAATGAACCAAGAATTGAATTCTGTGAATCGCGGTCGAGTAAGACGGTCAAGTAAGGCTAGATTCGTAAGGACCTGCTTGGGGCACAGTACTGTATCTACCCAGCATAGTCGCCACAGTGAGACTGGGGGTTAGTGGGTCACATGACATGCCCCTGTTTCATGGCCCTGTCGGTACCCCCGCAAGGGGTAAGGAAGGAGACAGGTGTCCAGTACGAGCTACCTATATAGCCACCTGTTTCGCACCCGTCAATGGCTCTTCAACTCGATCTCGTCTCTTTCGGAGCCATTGCATACTTTTTGTCCCACCCACCCACACCTGTACATAGCTAGCTATCATTCCACTCCAGGTCTATGCCATAGGCATGGGAGTTTTCTTGCGCTGGGGTACGAGAAATTTGCCTGTTCAGGCCTCCATTTAGGCCTATTTAGGCTTGCTATCCCCCGGCGTGAGACGGCCCAACCACTCTCTACACTCTATGTGGGCCCCTATGCGTGCATTGATGCGTGTTTTTCATGAATGGGACAACTAACAATCAATCAATCAATCAATCAATCAATCAACAATTTTCATCAACCCAATTCAATCAACCCTACACCAACCTAAAACCCCCACTGCCCCAACCAAATCCCCATCCACTCCTCCCCCACCGGCCCCAACGCCCGCATGCTCGCACTGCCCCTCGCCGTCTCCGCCGTCTCCAGCATCACCTCCTCCTCCGCCCCGTCCTCGCTCATCCCGCCGTAGAACTCGAGCAGCTTGATGCCCGGGTTCCGGGCCACGTCCTCGGTGCCCAGGGCCGCGGAGGCGCGGAGGGCGGAGAGCCAGGCCGTGAAGGGGACGGGGGTGATGGGTGGTGCGGGGGTTTTGGTCGTGCCGTCGTTGCCGCCTTGGAAATAGCGGGTGACGGCGGGGACGAGGGCGGACCAGGAGCCGGGGTGCGGGTTGACGATGTTGTAGTTGTGGGATTTGGGGGCCTCGGCTGACGATGATGGTGGTGGTGGTTGGGAGGCGTTGGCGAGGACGAGGTCGAGGATGATGTTGGCGGTGATGTCGACGGGGACCCAGGATACGGTGTCCTGGCTTGGGATGTCGGTGGGGATTTGGTTGAGGTATTTCGAGCTTGCTATTATCTTGACGTCGGGAATGTGATGTCAGCTCGGGGTAGAGGTGATGGTACCTTGATAATCACAACTTCCACGCTTTTCTTCGGGCGACACATTGATGATGCGTAGGACAAAGGACGGGCGGAAACTTACACTCGGCAGCCATTCCTGCTTACTCCACATCCCTCCCTTCTTCGTCACCGGACCCGCCAGCTGCCCCACCCGGCAGATGACGGCGGGGACCCCGCACTTCTCCGCGCCGGCTTCGAGCAGCAACTCGGCGATGTATTTCGACTCGCCGTAACCCATCGCCGAGGGGATCGTGAAGTCGTGAAACGCCTTTTCCGGCACTTTCTCGCCCGGGTGTTTGGCGTGCCAGTTCCCGAGCGTGGAGACGCTGGATGTGAATAGGATCGGGGGCTTCTTCGCCGATTCGCTTGAGAGGGTGATGAAGTCGCGGACGCCGGCGATGTGGGGCTCGAACGAGTCGAGGCTGAGGTTGAAATCTACCTGCCATTGGTTGTCTGATTGATTTGACGATTAGCGAGGATTTCGGCAAAGTGGGGGATGATAGTTGACTTACGGATTATGAAGGAGGCTTCTTTGACGAGAAGACCATAGTCATGGTCGTTCAAGCCGAGACGAGGTTTGCCGAGGTCAGTAGTAAGGAATTGGACCTTGTCTCTTCCCCATTCAGTAACAAGGCCTCGAGAGGCATTCAATCTTTTCTGCTTGTCTTCGCTGTGGATTCCACGGTTGAGGCAGATGATTTTCGACACTTGGTCAGAGGCCAGCAAAGCGTCGAGAAGGTAGGAGCCGAGGGAGCCGGTACTGCCCGTGAGGACAACAGTCAGCTTGTCGTTGTCTTCTTTGATATCAATACCGTTGGCAAAGGCTTCCGGTAGGTCTTTCGCAGAGGCTTTCGGTAGGTCTTCGGAGTACTTGGAAAGCATTTCTTCCATCTTTTTGATTCGTTCTTCCTCCAATTTCTCGGAAACTTCTGCGCTATGACCCGTCAGTTGGTGGAGAGCATTGGCTAGTCTGGCTGCTGTTGGATTGGAGTATACGATCTTTGGCGTAATCAAATGAGGAGGGATCACTCCATGTCCCTGCTGAGCTGTGAAAGAAGACCGGAGCTGTCGCACGAGATTCATGACTTGTAAGGAGTCCGCTCCAACGGCGAAGATGTCCTGGTCTGGTGCAATGGCTTCCAGTCCGATAGTCCCCACCAACAGCTCTCGCAACCCTTCTGTTAGAGCATCTAGATCCTCAGCATCCAGACTGATTGTAGGTAATGAAGCATCGTCAGCATTCGCATAGATTTGATCGATCTCCTCCTCGTACGCTTTCGTAGTCGCGGCTCGCTTGATAGTACCTTTGTCCGCCATAATCATTGGCTTGTCTGGTTTGATAAAAGCGATGTGATCTCGCTGAAGCTTCGCGTAAGCTGGGGCGGTCTCATTGACCTTGATGAGGTATGGTGTGAAGCTATCGAGTAGATCCTTCTTCGCCTCTTCCAACGGTGATTCCTTGAGCTCAATCAACGCGGCTGGCTCGAACCTCGCTTGCCCAACAACAACAACATGAGTGACATCCGGGTGCGTACGCAATGTGGCTTCCATTGCGCTGGGATTGAACTTTTCACCATTGGAGAACACAATCACATCGTCTGATCTGCCCTCATAGAACCATAAGTTGGGTTTAGTCGGATGCTTAGAGAAGAGGTCTTTCATCGAGTACTCTGACTGGTCCGGAAAAGTGTACCACGTGGCGTGATAGGTATCCGTGGACGGATGACGCAGAAAGAACTGTTCGTAAAGCCCGTCACTGACCTCTCGGAATTCGACACCTTTCATCTCAGGATTAAAGTGGAAATACATCCAGTCTTCTGGCTCCTTGTGATACAGTGGTGAGAGTGCCGCTTCTGAAGAGCCCAATATGTTGATGACATTGGTATACTTTGCGACTATATCACCAGCACGTCTGGCAAGAGGCCCTTATACTTAGTCAGCATGGCGAATATGAAAGGGATGCGAGGGACCAGACCTCCACCATATTCCACAAATTTGATTTTCCTCAGCTTCTCCAGAGAGCTCTCCGACTGACTCAAGTCCTCCAACACAGAAGGTGCAAGGAAGCAACCGTCTACCTCCACGTTATCGAGAAGGTCATCGACCATATCTGTACTGACTGGTCGGCCAGCAGGCGGCCAAACGATTGTTTGGTGGTAATACAAGGCAAGAACAAGTGAACCCAGTATCCCGGCCACCTGTACTTGATATGAATACACGACAACGTCTGCAGTGAGGTGGATAGATGTAGAATATGACTTACATGAAACGGGGGCAGGCTAGTGAAAATGCGTGTAGGGCCTTGGCCTTGTGGAGTAATGATCTCAGGATCGTAACCATCCAACCGAGGCATCATGTGATGCGCATCTGGAGTTGCGAGTCCTCCGTGGTAAAGTGTGACAGGCTTCGGTAAGCCAGTACTCCCCGATGTATGTATGACGATGAACGGGTCATGAGCTGCCTCCTCGAAAGTCTTCTCGTATGGATAGTGGGCAACAGACTCTGAAGCCACCCACTCCTTGAATGTTCTAATGACAATGTGTCGCATGGAATGCTTTTCCAAGATGTGGTCGACTTTGGTATCGGGGGCGCTGAGCAAGGTCTGGCATTTGGTGGATTGGAGAAGAGATAGAATGCCCTCGATGCTATTGCGTGGGGAGGGTAGTAAAGTCTGGGGTATGTATTAGTTTTATGGTAAGGTCTCTGGAATTCAGACGCGTAGACCGACCTTATAACCCGCTTTGGAAGCAGCAATGGCAATGACAAAGTACCTGAGATCCGCTACTGGGGGTCAGCTTTGGAGTGGTTCATTTTCGTTGACGTAGTGACTGACTGGGACCAATGTAGGCAATCGTGTCGAAATCAGTACTCTTCCCAAGAGTCGAGTCGATCCGCGAGGCAATCTCGTTCACTGCCCGAGCAAAGGTACTGATAGTGATCTTCTCCAGGCCATCCGCGAAGCTTGCCGCCTTTGGAACCAGTGCAAAGACGTAGTCTGGATCGGTTCGAGCATATTCATCCACCAGAGAGGGTATCAATCTGTGTCCGTAGTCCGCTGGAGGGGTAGTCGTATGGTTGGTAGCCATGGTGGAAGAATGCCAGGAGGAACTATCACGAGTTTGAGAGGTGGAATGGCGAAGCAATCGAAGGCTTTTTAAATTGAAAATGAGAATGTGATTGAACCTGTGCCTTGATATCGGACGACGTGCCCAGATCTTAGGAAAGACGGAACGGACGCCTTGCGGCATGTCGCGGAAGGCGTGCAGACAGGAAAGAGACTTGGGGATGCAGGGCAGCTCTCGGAAAACAATGGAAGCGGGGTAGATGCCATGGAGCATGGAGACGATACCCTAAAGGAAGTCTTCTCTACTCGATCGCCAACGAAGCTGCGCATGGTCACTCTTTGCATGGCCCACCGACTTCCGCTGCATAGGACAGCGATCCCAGTGGATTGACTGGAGGCCAATATCATCCACCATGGTTTCTAAAAGTCTGGACCTATAGTGATTGGGGGAAATTTGAAATAATTCTACCGACCCCATGTAAGCATTCGCGCCAGCGAATGCCGCAGACCTGTAGCTAACTATTTTGCAGGGTGCTTAGTGGTCCACGTATTGTTGCAGGCATGCTCCAGTGACCGGGAGAAATGGGGAACTCAAGCGGCCTGAAGCACAAGGGCGGGATCGATCCCTTCTTCTTAGAAGTAAGAAAGTTTCTTTGTCCGTTTTCTTCATCCTGCTGTGATGGAGGCCAGACTTGTTGTACTAGAACGTTGAATGATGTAGGAGTCCTTAAAAGTCCAGGCTGGAGCGAGTTTCCTAATGTAGAGCAGTGATCGATCAACGATCTATGCATTCGACATTAGCGAGAGTGGCAAGGCACCATCATCACTCTTGACGACAACGGAAAGAGGCGGAGACTAAATGATGTCTGATTGTACAATGAATGAAGAGATTGAAGGAGATCAAAGAAACCGCAGTATGAAAACAGCTCATGTGTGGACTGGTGTAAGGTGATCAGCCGCGGTAATCCAGCAAAGGACCTCGGAAGGACATGGGGCCAGCCCTTGAAGAAGGCTAGCAACACTTTTATTTAGTCCTTAATCTATACCTTGAACATGCTGCATGATGGCGTATTCAAATGGAAATAGAGAAGAAGAGAAAGATGGGGAGCAGGTGCAGGATCAGATGATATGAGGATATGATGAAGACGGAATGGAATGACTTCTCTGTCTTCCTTTCCGAGGCCTTCTCGGCAACGTCTCGGAAAGGAGGAAAGAGCGGGTAAGCGGAAACTAGGCTGCTACCGGGTTAGATCAAGTGCGGCCATGTTCCGCTAGAGTATGATAAAGTATCCTCAAGCCAACATTGCGGCATTTTGCATTTTGCATTTTGCCTTTGCAACAAGCTCACAGATGCCGCATCTTCCTGAATGTATGCCGGGACCATTAGCAGTGCGTCCATGATGCAGGTTGTCAGCGGGAAAAGAATCGCAGACCAAACGCCAAGAGATTGACTGATAGGACATCCTTGGCACGCTAATCTGAACCTTGCCGGCGTCCGAGCTTCCACGCTTGATGAATGTTGTTGTCTTGCTTCTTCAAACAGACCTGCCTCGTAAAGACACAATTCGCTGCAGCGGCAACATGGGACAAACTTCGAGCGGCATTCAGACATTCAAACATTCCATTTCATCGGGACTACGGAGAGCCGCTGCGCACTCAAGGCACAGCTTCCGCTACGAGTATAGCAATTTGCTGTTCGCCACACACAACTTCCTTAAGACGGAGGACCCTCCGGTCCAGGTCTATGAGTACTTGTAGGGCGGTAC